>NC_060154.1:2343766-2506260 GCF_021292245.1 Micropterus dolomieu
ACGACTGGTTGCAATCGAGGGAAAGATGAATGCGGCCAAGTACAGGGATATCCTGGACGAAAACCTTTTCCAGAGTGCTCTGGACCTCAGACTGGGCCGAAGGTTTACCTTCCAACAAGACAATGACCCTAAGCGCACCGCTGAAATAACGAAGGAGTGGCTTCACAACAACTCCGTGGCTGTTCTTGAATGGCCCAGCCAGAGCCCTGACTTAAACCCAATTGAGCATCTCTGGAGAGACCTGAAAATGGCTGTCCACCAACGTTTACCATCCAACCTGACAGAACTGGAGAGGATCTGCAAGGAGGAATGGCAGAGGATACCCAAATCCAGATGTGAAAAACTTGTTGCATCTTTCCCAAAACGACTCATGGCTGTATTAGATCAAAAGGGTGCTTCTACTAAATACTGAGCAAAGGGTCTGAATACTTATGACCATGTGATATTTCAGTTTTTCTTTTTTAATAAATTTGCAAAAATTTCTACATTTAAGTTTTTTTCTGTCAAGATGGGGTGCTGAGTGTACATTACTGAGAAATAAAATGAACTTTTTTGATTTTTGGAAAATGGCTGCAATGAAACAGAGTGGAAAAATTTAAAGGGGTCTGAATACTTTCCGTACCCACTGTATATATATATATATTTGCCTCATGGGGCTTAAGAATCGCACTAGATTTATTCACCCGCCCCTACTGCTCTGTATCTGTGTGCTCCTGGCACTAGGCAAAATTCTTCTTGTTTGAACTTGGGGAGTAAGCCACATCTTTCAAGTGATGAAAGTCTCGTCAAAGTAAAGTCATGAATTATGAAGTTTTTTTTTTATTCTGTTAAATCGGCAGTAATCACATTTGTGGCTTGAATCAGATGCAGAAAGTTTTTTTCCAACAGCTAAAACACAAGCTGATAAACCTCACCACACCCCTGCACAGTTCCACACAGCCCAGTTTGTACCTTAAAAGGACATAAAGCTCATAACCCAGAATTTCCAGTACATTTAACACGTTCCCTTTGTTGATACAAATAAGTGAACTATTCTCTGTTAGTGAGCTTATTTGGCATTTAAAACCTAATGTTTTAGGCTGAGGGGACTAATAACAGGGCAATATGTATTATGTACTCATTGCCTGCTGGTTCATGTTGCCAATCTCCACCTCTGCCGCTCATTTTCTCTCTTGTTTTCTTAGTCCATTTTTGGTATCTCCTATTATTCCCTGGCCTAGTTTTTGTACGTGTCTCGCTCTTAGGAGTCTGCACTAACTTTTAGAAAGAACAGTTAACTCTCAATCTGTCTTCTTCCTAAAAATTTCACACACACACACACACACACACACACACACTATAAACATGCATTCAGAGAAGGGAAACACACACACAGTGAGACACACTCCTGAGTTATATACTGCCATGAAGTCCCAAGGCCATGTTTTTGTTTCCGTTGTAAATGTAACAGGGTAAATGCAGCCGCTGCTGACAGAGGAGTCCAGGCGCTGGAGATACTGCCAGAATGTAAAGCATGCAGTATTGCATGGCTCGCTGGTTGGAAACGGTATGTGTTACTGTGTGTGTAATATATCTATATCTGTGTGTGTGTGTGTGTCTGTGTTTGTTTGCCAGTTTGTCTGTGTGCATACATATACAGTATGTGTATGCTATGTAAATTAAAACATTCACATTGGCAAAGTAAGTATGATCTCAGAAAATATACCTATTTGCATCACTTAGGTATTTGCATCTTAAAACAGTACCATATTTCTGGTTCAGGGTGTTGCAGAAGCTACAGGAGCGGACATGCACCTCCTCAAAAATATAGCTAACAACATGTAAGGGCTATGAAGATACTACATAGAGCTTCTTATTTTCTCCTACATGTTTTCAATGGGGTTATTGATTGTTAATAGTGAAAACAAGCAAGTTTTTGTTTCAGTAACACAAGACCAATGTACATTTTGTCAAAGTCAAACATTGCTGTTAAATGGAGTTATATAACTAAAGTTCAGTAACAGGACCACACCTCTCTCTTACTAATTCGACCACCTGCGCCTCATTCAATCACATGCACATATGTATATAAGCCTGTCTAACCCCTTTCTCTCCTATTTCTCAGTTCTCACATCCCTCTCTATATCATGGATTGAATAAAAAAATAAATATTAACTTGATGTCTATGCTAAAGACATGGCGTGATAATGTATGACATATATCTGGTGTTTCGCTGGTACTAAATTTACACCCTCCTTATCAGAATAGCATTTGTCGTTAGTTTAAAAGCTTAAAATGACCTAGGTTTACATTTCCCTGACAAGCAACATCTTGTGGTCATGTGAATGATTATCCTCCAACAGTAACAAAGGCAGAAATAATGTAATGTTACAGGCGAATGGTCAGACCGAAAATAGCACTGAATGTGCGCTGGTGTGGGCATGTTGCTACAAGTACAGATGAGGAGATTACTGTAAATATGATTCGGGATGTGAGGAGGATTTGAGTAATACTGTAGATTCACGAGTTTGAAGTCTTATCAAACATCAGATTGCTGCACAAAGGTTTGTAATACTATAAGGCAGGATTTAGCAACTCTGGAAAGTTACCCCAATGCCATTTTATCCTTGGTTCTGGTGTTTGGGGGGCAACAGTAGAAATGTGGCAACAATGTTACAAAGTCATCTACACATGTCTAGATTGTTTGACAACATTTGACAACTGTGTTGCGGCAAAAGTAAAGCCTGTTTTTTGCCAGGTGACCATGCATGTTTTGGTGAAGCAATCCGTGATGGGGGCCACATTGTGCCAATGCAGTGGCCTCATTGAAATTTAGAGTGTTTTAGTACTGTCTGTCTGAATGTCGCCTTGTACCACTGCAAAAAGAACTTAGGGCACCCACACCCATTATTTTCTATGAGACCCCCTCACACCAGCAGCGTTTTGATCATTGCAGATTGACAGTTGCTTCAACTTGTAAGGATATGGCACCGTCCTCTTCCCCAGAGTGAGTGTGCATTATTTCTCCATAAAAGCAGCAATCCTTTCACATTTCCTCCCTGATTTAGCGAATCCCGGCTACAGTTAATAGACTACTTCTTCTGTATGTATGTCTAATGTGCTTTATTGGCATCAACGGCCAATGTGTGTAGCACTTTTATGGATAAACGTGAGTCTTTGACAAGTGAGACTGTGGCTCATGTTCCTTTTCTTTTTTTTCTGACCAACAGTTTCTTTTAAACATGAATGCAGTCTTCTCTTCACCGTGCACATTTAGTCTCTTAAATGCAACCAGCCATTAAGCTTACTATGCAAAAATATTAAGCATATGTTAGACGCGCAGATAGCTTAAGAAGGCACTACCTACATTGTCCTGTAGATACGAGAATGTCTGACAATTACTAGGGTAAATCCAAGACTGAACATAACTCAATTCTTATATGACAGAGAGGCATAAATCTGGCTTTCAACCTGACACTTTAAATTGTCCACATCCCCCATCAGAAGATTTGTGAAACTCCTAGAGTCCTAGTCCTAGAGTCACAGAGAGAGATACAGTAGCGGGAATAAGTGGAGCAATAGGCGTAGAGGCAGGAGGGAGCAGAAAAAAAAGACAAATTGAAAAGAAGGGAGATGGGGGAAGGGAGTACAGAGAGCAATACAGGGGAATGGGTGAGGGGTATGTTATGTGGTTGTAAGAGTGCCAGTGCATGAGATAGTGAAAAAGTGAGTGAGTGGAAAAGAGAGAGAGGGAGATGGAAGGTGTTTTTAAATAGCCTACGTGGAACACCAAATCCCCTCAGCAGCACAAATCAGCTGACTGACTGCCACTTGCCAAGGAGTAGGTGGGGGTGGTGGGGAGAGCAGGGCTTATAACTCTCTCCACTGACACATTCACCAAGAAGAGACGAGACAGAGCTTTCCCCATGTTGACCCTGGAGAACTCTATCCTGTCTAAACATAGACCTCCTGGTGCACTGGGGGAAGACGAAGGAAACTGGCATGGAACGAAAGAAAGCGGGAAAGTAATAACGAGAGATCAGCTGTCCTTCTCTTTCCCTGGCATTCTGTCATATTCATACATTAACGTGGCTTTATTATCAGGCACAATGACAGTGCATTTCAACGCTTCACTCCACCATTGATAGTCAAATCCCACTAAAATCTTGTTTTCTTAGAGCAAGTGAAAAATACTTGGTAAGGTTATGTGTTCAGTTTTTTATGTCTGCAACCACTTACTGTTTACTTTGTATCGATCATCTTGTCTCCTTTCAGGTCTTTGTCTTCCCTCCTGCCCTGTGTGATTACCAGTCCCTGCCCTAATGTGCTCCACCTGTGCCTCGTTGTCTCCCCTGCCCTAGTGTAAAAATTCCCTTGTCCCCTTGGTGCCTGTGCCAGGTCATCTTGATCCCTTGTGTCAGCGTCCCGTCCGTTTTTGATTACCACTCCAGCCTTGTGATTTTGGTACTGCTGCCTGAAACCTTTTGGATTAGGTTCAATAAACTGTTTATTTTTGTGAACCTCCTAGAGTCGTGCTTTGTGAATCCATTACCTCTGTGTGCTGCCATTGATAATACTGACATCCATTTTGAATAAAAAATGTCATGCGCTTTATACAAGGTTGAGTATGGAACTTATGAAATGTAATACTCTTTTTGGTACCTATCTATATGTGTCTCTAACACTGAGTACAGAAAGGTGTAGGGTTCTGAAAGTTAGCATCATATGGGTCAGATTCATTGTTCAGGTTCTCATTAAAAATGTCAATTAATATCCAGCCCAAGTTTCAAGAAGACACAACTTTTAGTAGACATTTTTTTGCATTGTGCTTCTATTTTTCAGAGAAGGTCCTGTACTGCAGAAAGGGCAGTTCATCCATCCATTCATATGTCCTTTTCCTACAACTCCTACAACGGGTCCAGGTTGTGGTGGAAGCCAGCTTAAGGCCAACCATGCCAGAAGGGAAAAGTGTTTATAGCTGGTCCAAACGGCCACATTCAAAGGTGGGGTGGAAAATCTGCTGTCATAAAGAAAAGCATGATGGGATAACGGTGGACATATTCAAAGATTCTGTCATATAGACAACCCTGCTTACTTTCCTCACCTCCTCACACCTGGCCAATCACTGCGTAAAGAGGAAATAATTGTCAGATTGTCGGCTTCATAAAGTCAACTTCAAAAAGAATTTGGCGGATTCAGGCCCCTTACAAAATCAGAAAGATGTGATGAGAGGAAGTATAAGATGCTGTTTAACCATCCATGTACTTTTGTTGTAGTATACTGATGCCTAGATAGCGCAGACATCCTTCTCAATAGCCATGTCCTCAAGATAATAGATAAAGATAGATCCCCCTCTTGGGGGATCCCTAGATGTTCAAGATGATGGCAAATCTAACAGGATATGCCCAGAAAACCTTAAGACCATAAAACATGTACAAGTAATTTTTGCTTATCTCATTGCCAGATTTATTTGTTGTAATCCAGCATATTACTTTGGATTAAATAATATTTTTGCAGGGTGTGTATTTCCATGTAGTCACAGGCTATGGCCAAACTCTGGATTCATATGACTCCTGTGTAAGATTAGAAGAGAAATTATGGTGAAATACTCCAATGGCATTGAAGGTAGTTGAGAAAGGAAACACTGGAACGAGAAGAAACGGAGAGAAAAGGGCTATGTATTTCTTTCTTTGTCTCTCACTCTGTCTCCTTCTCTCCTGAAGTCCAGCCGATTTCCTGCCTTCCCAGAATAATGCAGTTTATGAGACAGGCAGAGGGCCATGCTTTATAAATGGTACTGTCTAAACGCGTATGCTCGCTTGCTCTGTCTTTCCCGCTGTGTCGCCCTCCTCTGCTCTCCATGGCAGTTCATGGCATTTGTGGAAGAGTAGTGTATGTGCATGCCTGAAACGGTCTGCCTAGTGTGGATATGCAGAAACAGGGAGGTGTTATGTCAGTAGCAGTGGCACAGACATTCAGTCATGGTTAGGGTTGGGTATCGTTTAAAATTTTACGATACCAGTACCAAAACCAGTAATCTTAAAGTGACACCACTTTCATATGTGGTCCAAATGGGAAATCCAGTGGGGAATTGATGTGACTATCTTCTGAGGTACGTGCATGCTACTTATTCAAGCGGATGTGGTAGAGCGTGTGAGAGAGAGAGAGTTGTGGGGCATAGATATTGTGCAGCACCAGAAACAGTAATGAAGGTAGATTTATTTTGTCACAATATAACAGGTAATATTGAATAATTAATGTCATGGAAAGGACAGAAAGTTGTGAACATTTGTCATAATTCAGGATAGACGTGACCCTGGGAATTAACCGTGAGAGGGCAATGAAATACGGGAGTCTCCCGTAAAAAATTGGGAGATTTAGCAAGTAGGAGCTAACCGGGGCTAACTGGAGCTAACCTCTGTGGCTCCTTGTTTACTTCTGTACGACAGCGTGCTGTGTACGACAGGGTGCTGTTTATTCTTCTGCGCATGCGGCCTCTTTCAGTCCATGAACAGGAGTCTGATATGGGCCACATTTAAATGTGAACTGTCAAAAAAAAAATCGGATCTAGGGAAAAAAATCGTAATTGAGCATTACGCCTTAGTCGCCCCCTTTCCCTAATTTCTTAACTTGGTAGAGCTTTCACAGCTCCCTCATCTTGCCCTGAAATGTGACCAGCAAATTATCACTTACTCCTGAAATGTTCCCTTGAAATACTTCTCCAAATACAAAGGTTATGCCTGAGAGGATATGGTCAATCTTCTGTCGACTTGCATCTTGTCTTATTCAGTATCATTGCTTCAGTTCTTACCCTGCCATCACCTTTACTTTCTGTTCTCTCTAAACTGCATCGCATTTGTTTAATGACTAACATCTTGGAGGTTGAGGGTGGAAAATATGATCAGCAGTCCTTAATGAATATCAGAGACGGGTGTGTCACATGTTTGTGATTCATATCCTCTGTTATCTCAAAAGATCTATTCACCATTAAAACAATCCCAAAAATGATGAAGGAAAATGGAAGGAGGATGGTCTGAGGTTTGGCCAAGACCTTTGCTCCAAAAAATGACTCAGCTTGACAAAATGTATCCCGCCTGCATGTGAGTAGGATAATTAATTTCAACTGTGTTGACCTAAAACATGTCAAACTGTACATCCTGAGGGACAATCAGTGCTTTTAGACGCGAATCATGTAGACTATATTAAACATTGAGAAACTTTCCTGTAGTTTTTAGTTATTATCGATCCTGACAGCCATTCATTACCATATGGTATAAAAATCACAATATGTGTCATAATGTCTTCCCATTAAAGAATAAAGCAAATTCTTGTTTTCTTAAAATCTGCTGTGATACGTTTTCTAGAATCAACCTTTATTTTTCTTTATTGTAGTTCATATTGAAGACACTAACACTTGCTGGAAATTGCTTCAAAGAAAAGTTGTTTTTCAATGGAAACACACTGGAATAATCTTAAAACCCACTTTAAGCAGTGATCGGTCAGATGTGTGTATGTGTTAAAGTAAACAGGATCTGAACTTCTCTTTCAAGCTCCTTTTTTCATTCTTCACATAACTACTTCCATCACTTTTTTAACAAGTGCAACAATATGAATTCCTTTGAGCAGAGACCATCAGACAGTGTTTGCCATTCTCCCTATTTGAACAACTGTTATGTCTTGTCCCCAGGTATAAACACTGTCAAACGTACAATTGTATAACATGTTAACTATTTCTTTTCAAGCATACCTTGCCCTTTAACGTTGGGCTTACAGTCTTCGGCTAAAAATGTTTTCTACCAAAATGTTATATATCCCTAACCCTATCATTTGACTTGATTTTGAAAGAGTTTTTATTATTTCTGGTACAGACCCCGGACGTTTCACTTTAACTTCAGATCTCTGTACATGCTTCGAAGTTAAAGAGTTAAAACTTGAAAACACATTGCTATGGTCATATGACAAATTCTACAAAGGACAGTCCAGGCATTCTCTCACCGAACAACATTTAAAAGCATGCAGGCATGCAGCACACTCGTGTAACGAATGAGAGGAATGCGCGTACACTCATCTGAACACACACACACTCTCAAAATCAAAGCTGGCGTGCATCACACATACAGTGACTGAGAGGAATGACTTGTGAGGTAAGGGCCGCAGAGTCCTGCGGCCCTGCTGAGAAACATAATAAAAAGCTTTTGATTACATTCCTCTGTGATCGGTCGTATGCCGCTTTCCATCCTCCTCGCCGCCAACCAGTGTTTTATGCACAGCCGCACTGTTTTCATGATGCAAGGCAGTGATCTGGAGCCGGTGGGGGTGACTCACCCATGATGCATCCTTTTGATGTCCTGAGCTCAGGACCTCCCAACATTTTATGTCCCACCTGCCACTTAGGTTGGGGGTGGGGGGTGGGGTGGGGGGTAGAGAGTAGGGGAGTGTATTAAAATAAAGACATGCACAGAAAATGAAGGCCGCAGGATTATGAAGGGGCTGTGGAATAACTGCATGCGTGGCTAACATGTGTTTAATGATCTATGCATTATTGCATTTATATGCTCAGGGTTCAAGGGGTTAACTCTTTGATGGCTAGGTAGATGCTGTGCATGATGTAAGAGCACAGAGGAGTTGCATCATCTTATCAGAGCTTAGAGCCATGTCCTCGACTGTCCAAGCTGATACAATGCTACCATGGTGTTATTTTTTCCCCCTTTTCTTTAGCCTCTTTCCTTTCCTTTAGTCTTTTTTTTTTTTTACGTGTGGTAGTGTTTGTTTTGTTTTGGGAAATATATGTCATGCCGACATTTTGGCCTGGATGCTAATTAATAAAGAAAGATCATAAGAGACCACCAGTGAAATGTGTGGTTGTTCTTGCTACTGTGCTTTAGAAATATGGAACATTTTTCTTCTCTTGCAGGCATCCATTGGTTTCCAATCAAGAAACTGTCCAGTTTTAATGTATGTGTTTACAAATTCAAATGGAACTTTCCAACCACTCCAGGCAGCCATAGAGTTTTACTGAAATATTTTATACATGTTTCCTCTTTCATTGGTCTTCCTTTTCTTTTTCCTTTTCTTTTTCATCAACAGTTGGTATTGATTATTTATGATCAAATAAATAAATGAGATGTAGATCTCAACAGACTATCATTGTGAAAATGTATGGTATAAATAAATAAATGCTAAAAGAAATTTTAATACACATTTTATTACAGGCAGCCATCAATTATTTTTGTAAATGTTTTCCCTATTTTATTTCTTCCTCTTCTGTCTGTGTTGGTTTATGCAACATAACTATGGTGCGCAGGACTCTCTCAAGAAAGAGATCTAGTAGATCTCTTGTGACCATGTCAAATAGATAAACTAAACAAATTAATGCTATACATAACATTGATCTAACATGCATGATGAGAGTCTTTAGTCCATCCTCTGTATCGCTTATTTGGGGCTAGAACAGAGGAGAAAAATAAGCCTGGCTGTTTTCTGTTGCTTTCCAGATTTGACCATAGTGAATTTCTTTTTAACCCTTTGACTGCACAGCTCAGGAGGCAGGGCTTCAGCCCAGCTGCAGAGTAAGCCATTGGTTGTGGCAAAATGATTGACATTGCATGGCTGAGCTGTGATTGGCTGCTGAAACCTCCTGATCTGTCTCCACCAGTCCTCGCCAGTCAGGTGACTGTGACGCGCTGCAAAATCAATGTTATCAATCTGACCTGACAATCAGCAGGACCACCGCTAATGGGGAACTGAAATGTATCAATGCAATAAATTGTTCCTGCTGTCTCTCCTTTACGAAAACGTGTAATTTCACTTCCTATAGCTTGTTTGTGGTTTGTTACAGATTGGATTTATCATGGGGCAGTTTTGATTGAATGGGTTAAGAGCTATTACAAACGGTTTGTGTTTCCTTTTAACTCTTGGCCTAAACACTGAATCTTTGTGACTATTATTGGACAGATATGATCATTTAAAAGCACTGCAGAGGCATAGACTGCAGGTTTGTGACATCTCTAGTTTCAATCTGCCTCATAAACGTCAACATATGACATTCTTCCCCTCTGTCTTGTCTTTTTTTGTCAATTTTAAGCTTCATAAAGCAAAAGTACCTTTTAATTAATATTTTGACACAACTTGACGGGAAATGAGCACAATGACTTTGCCTGTTTTGGAGGTGTGTACATGAATTTGTGTTTGAGTGTGTCTGGATGATGTGAAATGCCTTTTATCACATCCTGGTTCTGTAGTATTTGTGGTTTATTGCACAGCATTGGAAATGTTTTATCACATTTAGACATCAATGTTAGTCAGACCTGATGTAGTGTTTATCCGTGTCTGCAATGACACACACACACACACACACACACACACACACACACATACAGCAGAATAACTTGTAACCATAGTTTACCAAAAACACGATCAAATAAATAAATACTGCTACACAATAAATAAAAGGCTTCAAATATTTCCTGTGATTGGTAACGGTCGATACTGCTTCCAGCAATTAGTGATCAGCCCCAAAAAATGGGATTAGAGCACCATGGGTATACAGTATGTGACAGTATTTGTAAATAAAAAAATCTTAAAGCTGAGCATATGTGCTGTTTTTAAATGCAGGTAAATCCACAAAAAATAGGCGATTGACTGACTTTTCAATGATGTGTCAGGCTTGATGTCACAAATGAGCTGGAATACAGTGTTTGTTACCAATAGAAAGCAGCACGGAGGCTGGTGACAATTAACAATAACTGTGTGTCTTCATTTATGTTTACATAAGTTTCTTGCTTAGGGACACATTGCGTCATAGCGGGGAAATGAACCTGGGTCTACCACATCAAAGGCTTGTATCTTATCCACTGCCCCATCACCACCATGGTGATTGTTTCCTCTGAAAGATGTCACAGTGCGCATAAAAGATCATAGCTGATGGACTGTTAGCCTAGCAGGCTAAAACTACATAAACATATGGATGTTGTCACGATCCTGTCCTGAGTTTCTCTGTGTTTATTGTTGCCGGTTCAGTATCTGTTATTTAGTCTGTTTTGGTTCCATGTCTTTGTTCCCAGTCCTGTGCCTTAGTTATGTTTTAGTATTTACTTCTAGTTCCTTGTCTGCATTATTTTAGTTTAGTTTAGGATCCCTGTGTTATAGTTGGTCAGTGTTTGCCTGTTTACATGGGTTTCTGTTGTCTGAAGAGTCTTGTCTGGTATTTTGTTACATGTGTTCTGTCCTGCCTATTGCCCTGCGTCCAGTATCTGTTATATAGTTAGTCTGTGTACTTCTGTGCTCTACCCATGTCTGCTATGAGTTCCGTTTTGTTTCTCTTGGTGTTAGTTTTGTTGTGTTCAGACGCTCTGTCTTATGTTGTGGTTGTTCTTCGTCATTCCCTGTTGTTCCTGCAGTTTTTGGATTACTCGTGCCTCTGGATTTTCTGTTGGTTTACCTTTTGTTTGGACTGTGTTGTATTGGATATTCCCTGGACTCAGCCACTATACTTGTAAGTGAGCTTGCCTTTTGTTTAATTAAAGTCTTGAACTATACCTGCTCCGCTCAACATGTCCTGCATTCGGGTCCACCAACCTGCCTCACCGCACACATCCTGACAGATGTGATGGATATATCTGCAGATAGAAACAGATGAAAGACTTGAGTCAGAAAAAGGGGTTAAAATTAACGTGTATACCCGGGATTCATGTTGACATGACTGCCGATCGGACCTCGAGCAGATAAATACCCATGACTACTGCAGAGTCACTGGGCGAGTCACAGACATGAACAAGTCTACGGGCATCAAAGCGTCATGAGCAAACTGTAACACTGCAGAAATACTAGCACGGTTGCAGCTGACACATGCGGGGAGACAGAAAATTGCAAACAGCGTCAATGCCTACATGAGCAGGCGTAGTCTATAATAATGCATTGATTTGATGTGTTCTGTGGTGTCTAAGAAAAATGAAACCCATTTATTTTAACGACTGCGACAGGCTGTGTGAAACAGACTGGGAGCAATTAAAAAATATAAAACATATTTCAAAGCAGTAAGTAGGCTTAGCTTACTGTAAAATCCTACAATGGTAGCTCACAAGGCTTTCAATCAGTCTCTGTAGGATGATTTCGCTATCCAAAAGCATCTCCACATCACCGCAGCAAACATAAAAGCAGCCAATAAAACAATTGATCTCTTATCTGGAACATAACCTGTTCCGGAGCAGGTTAGCTGTTCAGCATAAGTTACCATGGTGATCTACACCGGTAAGAAGTGGACCACCGTCGTGGTACTGAAGTGTGAACGCCACAACAACTTCAAGACTCCCGTCACAAGACAGCAAGTTGTGTCGTCTGAGCCGCACGGTGATTGGCCGACACTGAAAGTCTTGTAGTCTGCACGAGCTTCTTGGCCAACATCTGCAACCTACGATTACCCATAACACCCTCAGCAAACAAAAATCTGCATTTTACTTTAACATGACACAGCATGAATTGTTTGATCCCTGTAAGGGCAGTGACACAACTTAAAGATGAAGTGCTGGTGATGGCGCTGTGAATAGGACACATAACTTTGGTGTGAGAGACATGGGTTCAAATCCCTACTGTGACACGTCCACCAATGTGTCCCTGAGCAAGACACTTAACCCCTCGTTGCTCCAGAGGCGTGCGACCTCTGACATAAATAGCAACTGTAAGTTGCTTTGGATAAAAGCGTCAGCTAAATGTCATGTAAATGTAAAATGAAGTGTTGACAAAATGTCCTCTGTTAAAAGCTGCATGTGAAGACGCTGCACAAACAATGCCAACTGGCAGCTGACGTTCTGTGCCTGTCTTTGCAACACAAAACACATTATGGAATTTTTAAAAAAAAGGTTTAAAATAAAGAAAATGTATTTGATAAAAACTTGCAATAAAATAATAGAAACCAGACACCTCTCTCTCAGCAACATGGTCAGCAAAACACCCAGTGGTAAGGGCCCACTACAGGCAAAGAGGCTAGGGTTACGACACCGCAAGACCTTCAAATGATGGTCGATGGCCACAGATGCTCAACGGGTGCCCAGCTGCTATACACGTCAGCTTGGTGTACCGGGCCCTTGACAAATAGCTTGAGTCTGCAAAGTGTTTGAGCTCTTGAGTGCAGTCCATAAACAAATGTGGAAAAGTAAAATCTGAATTACTTCTCAGTTGATTTATAGATCAATACTCACACACACTTCCAGCCTCTGCAGTGAGTACACCATCAAACATACACAGACAAACTCCATTTGCATGTGTGCGATGTTGGAGTTGCAGCTCCGCCTGCCTCTTGGTGTGAACGGACCAGCTCCAAAGCACCATGTACTTTTGCGGCAGAGAGCGGCACTTTCAACTTAATGAGGCCATGTACTGCCTGATTCATTTACTCTAAAATACATGTTGTGGGGACGAGAGCAGTGTGTCATTAGAACTCACTTGACGGGGACTCAAAACAGAAACGTCCCAGCTCTTTTTTACTTTTTTCTTCTCATCCACACAGAGAGGGAACGAGAGACAGACAAAGGCAAAGACAGACAGGAAGAAGGAAAGAAGAGGAGAAGGAGTGAGAGGGGGTGAGGGGCGTCAAAAAAAGTGTGAACTCCTGCTCCTTTGTGACCTGTTAAAATCACTCAGTGAGCATTCAGGGTCAGTGAGGACGAAGGAGGGAGGGGGATCCGTTCTTTCTCTGCTTGGCAGGGAACAGCTCATGCTTGACTAACTCTTTGGATCCCCACTGAGCCTATCTATATGCTCTTTCTTGTCCCCTTGGATCTAATTCTGAAAGTGTGTCAAAACCAATCATTATGTTTGTTTCAGGTATCATTGACCTCTGTGTGTGCGCGCGTATCCGTGCATCCGTGCATGGAAGGGATCACCTCCAGGCGTTTTTTTCTCATGCACCGACTGTTCAGGATCGTACATAAACCACACTTCAGATTCTCTCTGGGAAGTACAGCATTTCTGTCGAATGTGTTTTGCGCTGCATGCAGCTCCAGAGGTCTAATTATGCTCGGTTTGGAAACACAGACACCCCCATGTCAAAGACAGACTCTATAAATCACACACAGTCATTAGTGGGGAAAATATGCTTTTTTTTCTATTCTTCTGAGGGCTTGGCAATACAACATAAAGCCTTGACAAATAAAAGCAATAAACTATTTATTGTCTCGGGGGTAGAAATGGTAACATCTCTCCACACAGACAGGAATGGCATTTACGCAAACGAATTGGCTGTAAACGCTTTTTATTTGAAACACAGGATATAATTAGAAACTTGTGGCTTTCCAAGAAAGGATATGTATATATGTGTGTGTGTGTGTGTGTGTGTGTGTGTTTTGTGTGTGTGTATGCCTTGATGAGTTCATGTGTGTGCATGACAGCGTGTTTTTTTCTCTCTAACTCACTTTCTCTTCTTCATTATGTCAAGTAGCTCCCAAATATTTTGTGTCAGAAATAAAGTTCGCGTGAGGAATTTCACAGGTGGCTGTGGCAAAAATACATTAGACTATATGGTCAGGAAATATGAATTTGACATGCACAAGTTGTTCAGGGTGAAAAGAAGCACTCTGACTGCAAAGTAGTTATCCCTGTGTCGCTTCAGCTGCAAGTGCACTGTAATCATGACATTTTATCGATAAAGCAGTTTTTTTTTTTTTACCTGAGTCTTCCTTTCTTAGTTTTCATAAATTGCTTAAATTGAATGCACGCACATACTGAACGTGAAGCCAGAAGAGAGAACATATGCGCATTTCACATAACGTGGAAGATTAATGTGAAAGATGACTGCTGACTCTGGGCATTTGACTTCAGTATTGCTGTGTCAGACAACACTGCTGACTGTCTCCTGCTTTATTAAAACAACATGATGTGATCAATCCTCTCAGCCCTCAGATTGTGTGCGTGCTTTCTTGCAATGTAAAGACAGGCACAAGATGCTCTTGCTCTCCTGCTCAAGATGTGTTTGCTGCCCCCTTTGGCCAAAACATTTTCACTAATTTTGAACAGTACCCAGGACCCATTTCATTAAAATCACAGAAAAAAAAAGAATAAAGAGACGTGTTCTACCACTCCCCAACTCGTCACATATGGATGCATGGTCAAGACCCATCGGCGTCAGTTTGTAACGCACTGGGGATCCCTATAGCGTCATAGTTCAACGCAGTGGGGGAAGCCCAGGAGAGCGTTTTTCGTGTCCCGTGTGAAACAAAAACTCAACACTAAATATTTTTTGTAAGTTATGCAAGTGACGTTAGTTAACTTGCGTGAGTTATTTTAACCCAAACGATGATCTTTTCCTAACCTTAACCCAGTAGTTTTGTTGCCTACAACAAAGTACTTTTTGCGCCTATACCTAACTAAAGTGCAACATTTCACGGCTTTAATAACGTGCCATTTCAAAATGGCGATGTTTCGAAACGCTAGAGTTTTATTTTGAAAGTGTAACCGGACGTTGCGTATTCATTGTTGCTAACTTTACTGGACGTTGCGTATTTGTTGTTGCTTAGCGTTGCTAACTTGACCGCGCAGCCCTAAACGTCTACAAATGACGCCAAAGGGCCTTGACCAAGGGTCAATATGTGACAAGTCGGGAGTAAGAATGTGTAGGGCGCAAAGCCCTCAGTGTTTCAAATTAAGTGCTTGTTGGGTTGTCTAATGGTGTCTGAAGTGTCTGCATTCCACAATTATTGTACTCAAGCTCATTATTCACACAACTCATTTGCCACTTTTCATGTCCAATTGCGAGTGGAACACCAGAGACTGTCTCAAAAGGTGCGACCATTATCCTCAATTATACGACACAACAACTACTTTCAGATGACGTGTCACACATGTTGTGTTGTCGTTGTACTCAATATCTGAGTTTTTCAAGGTCTCAGTCTCCTGTCTGAATTGACTGCGTATTTTTTCGATCTTGTCTCTGTCTCAGACAAAGACGACCTTGAATTTAAGACCGCAAGGATATCACTACATTGCATAGGTGGATAAATAATCTGTACTATTGTAAAAGCATTGTTACTTTGCAAAAACAATTACTCAAATAGAAGTACAAGTAGTCATGAATTTAACTACTTGAGTTGTGAAAAATGTGAAAAAAAGAATAAAACACAGTCCTTTCATTTGATATGGATATGATTGGAATGGTTTAAAAAAAAGGTTTGTCTTGTTTAATTTGGTCTCTACTTCATCAGGCTACACCAATGAACGTGACTAGTTAAGTGCACACCGCTCGCACGTCGTTAGTTTGAATTATATACCAATTCGGACTCAAATGCCGGTACAGACGCGGAGTGGATTTGAGAAAATAACGATTTATTGACCTATAACTATTACTCATTTTTAATTTTAATTTTTTGTTACTGTTAACATCTGTCACTCCTCCCCCGCCAGCCTTCACACACACACTCCAAGAACGTGTTACGAGAATGCAGGAGGAGCAGGAGAAAATGATGTGGCTGTCTGGGAGGAGATGTCAGCCAAGTCTTCTGCAATACAATTTGGCTACGGAAACCATAAAGTGTTCAGCTGCAAAACAATGTCCAAAAGAAAACACACAGCAGTATGTAAATTCTGAAATACAATGTTTACTGAAAGGGCTGGGACCACGTCAACTTTTTATTGGCACTTGGGAATTAGAAAGGTAAGTTTGGCTAGCAAGGCCAGCTTGCACAGATTAGAAATCTACCTCTGTACCAAAACTCTTCAGAAATCTCTTTACCCCTCACCCAAAGAGATTTTGCAAACATTAGCTATACATATTGGCTACCTTTGTTCGTTTCAGGTTCTAGTTTCAGCTGCTTGCCAGCAATTTGCCACTTGGGTGAGAGAGCTAGAGATGTGTCAGCAGAGAGTGGAGACCGGGCAATGCGACTCCACTTCTATGAAAAATGTGATTAAATAGGCTGCTTTGCCTGGCCATAAGCACACAGTTCGTTACTTTAAAGAGTGCTACTTATAAGAAAAATACACATCTACCCTCTTCAGTGTAAATCACCTTAAAGATAGATGATTGTTATTTCAGTGTTATGGTAAGAAAATTAACATTAACTTTGTAATGTGTGTTATGCAGTGTGGGACACGTACTCAACCGATACCAATACTTTTTACATATTTTATTTCTAGTTTAATGTGACCTCCCCCATCCTGTTTTTGTATGAAGGAAATAAGGAGTTGGCTGTAGGCTTACCAGGGCGGCGCGGTGGTACAGTGGCACTGTCGCCTCACAGCAAGAAGTGCGGAGTTTGCATGTTCTCCACGTGTCTGCATGGGTTCTCCCCGGGTGCTCCGGCTTCCTCCCACCATCCAAAGACATGCAGGCTAGGTTAATTGGTGACTCTAAAATTGTGTGAATATGAGTGTGAGTGGTTGTTTGTCTATGTGTGGCCCTGCGATGGACTGGAGACCTGTCCAGGGTGTACCCCACCTTTCGCCCGATGTAAGCTGGGATTGGCTCCAGCCCCCCTGTACGCAGGATAAGCGGTTGACAATGAATGGATGTCTGGATGGATGCTGTAGCCTTACCAATTCCAAATAATAGCTGCATAATGACAAGACATTAAACTACTGTCATATTCTTTAATTATAATAAAAATATCCTGCTCAGAACTGCCGCTTCTTAACATCATCATACTATTTTGACTTAATCTCAGATGTTTAGCGAAGGTGTTGCCAAATATTTCACTGTCTTTGCACACACATCAAAAACAGTGCCATTATTACCTTCACAGCTAAAATACCGCCAGACGTGACTGCTTTTACAGTCAGCCGAGTCAGTATTCAGTCGTGGGAAATGTAAAGAAGCTCCGTTTCAGAGCCATAGCCCAAGCATGACTTTGAAAGGCGGAAGGAAAAGTAGTTCCTTTCAATAATAATACTAATATTCAGACCATCCTTGTGACAGTACAATATTTATGATAAAGCACTGATTTTAGATATCAATCATTTTGTATGAGTATCAATCCTAGAGCAGGAAACGTTGGTATCAGAAATATCGATACTTTAGTATTGATCTGCACATTACTACTGCACAGTACACGTTTTTGGTGGCCTGTCCTTGTCTGGAGCCGTCTCCGGAAATATATCTGTTTTTAGCTGTGCATTAAAAAGACACCGCAAAGTGAAATAATTTTTTATGGAGCCAGGCAGCAGAGCCTACCAGCTGACATCTCGCGTTGCGTTGTGATTATCGGCCAACAGATGGAGCTGCTCATTATAGCAGCTTAATATCAGTCTTCTTCTTCGACTAAATACTTGCTCATGGTACTTTTAGCGCATACCCACATGGAAAACTCAGCCAGAAGCTACCAAGAGTCAAGTGAATCCATAACATCACTACAAACGTCTTTCTTCTTCTTTCCAAGCCAGGTAGAGTGTAAAGGAAAGAGAGGAGGGAGACTGGATAGAAAGAAGAATAAAGGAGACAGATGAGGAAAGGTTAAGACATGATTATAAAGCCTGCCAGTCTATTATTCCAGACAATGTTTTTGATATAAAAAAGATTCTTTTAGCAAGAAGGAAAAATTAAGGGACTATAGCAAGGAGAGTGTAGAAGAGTGAGGCGGAAAGGTAAAGAGTAGGAAAGGAAGAAAAAGAAGAAAGAGGAGGAGGAGAAAAAGTTAAGAGCTTAAGAAGAGTGACACAACAATATGTTTTAGCTGTGCAGGAGGGTGACTTTGCATACCACGACACAGACCCATGGACTGCACAGACACAGACACAGAAGCCAAAGTTTACATGTACTATGACAAAATGTGACACCACAGTGAGTAATTTGTTAGACCATGGGCAAATACTTTGGTAACACAGGACCTAGACAAGGTTGAATTTGTGTCCCTGTCCACTGATGTGTCCAATCATGGACCAATAGCAGTCAGATGGTGTAAGATATATAAAGGCAGCACATCTGTTGGAACAAAACTGCTTGATTTGCTTGTGGTGATGTAGCAGGAGATGAGACACATGCCTTTGGAGTGAGAGACCCTGAGCAAGACACTTTACCCCTAGTATCTCCAGAGGCGCACAACCTCTGACATATATAGCAATTGTAAGTTGCTTTGGATACAAGTGGCAGCTGAATGAATGTATGTATATATAGGTATGATGTTGTTGAATTGAAAGGAGAGACAGCTGGAGGAAATTATAACATATCTGGTGGTCATTGAAAGATTTTACCTGGTAAACAAAGTCATGGCATTCTCTGCCGACAACACTAATACCAACTTTGGAGGACTAAATAGGCTGATACCCAATTTTATAAATTTTTCCTATTTCATAGTTAATAACATTAAATATTTTAATGATGATGATATTGCCCACCAAACCGGAAATGTCCCCGGTTTTCTTTTTAGTAATCTGGTCTTAACTTGGTCTTGTTCTTGTCTCATTGTTCGTTCCATTTGACATGGGAATTCAGAATTTTTCGAATTCAAAGTCTGAAATTTCAAAGGGAACACCCCCTTAAGTCGGATTTACTCGGAAAGTCTGAAGAACCGCTCTACCCCTGGCTTTGTGATTCAAGATGGCTGCTCTGAGTATCAACAGTTAGTAAAAGTTTATACTGTTTATTAGCACTTCTGTATACTTCTGTCTCATAGAAATATCCAACTGCTGTCTGTGCTACTGTGTTTGGTATACTTAAATACAGCACAAAGCGTTTATCAACTGGCGTTGCTAACAATGGCTAATTTGGCTAGTAAAGAATAGCTGGCCAAGCGAGGTGTTTTGACTTACATTACATTTATTCATTTAGCTGAACGCCGTCAACTCGGGTGTGATGTCATTCCCAGCTTCCACCTGTGACTTCCGAGGTAAATGGAACGCATCATCAATCTCAATGCACTCTGGTCTCGGTCATGACTTGGTCTCAGTTTTGGTGGTCTTGACTACACTGTTTTACACATCAAATATGATGTACGTGTCGTATGTTTTAGTTTGTTTGAAGCATACTGAGGCCTTGAGGATTACAACTATGGGTATACTTTACAATTAAATAACAGTCACACTGCAATGTGAGCTTAATACAGTACGTATGTACGACATGTACAATATCTGTTTTTTTCTTGGCAATAGATGTGAGGATATGACAATAAATATATAATTTTTAACAACGACTGAAATTTAAGATTAATCTCAAGTGGAGCTGTCTGTTTTTGTGTAATACCTTTCATTGTCATGCTTCGGAAGTTTCTCCGCTGTGTCTTTGTACTAGTAGTTTTGTTACAGCTCTAAAGCCTATAATCTGCACAGGTTTATTATTTTTTCCAATGTGAAGCAGTTAGTTTGTTCATTAATCTGTCCACATTGATAACTCCATCAGAAAACTGATCCGTTTTTCTTGTCTCACAGGGTTTGCATAAACACCAGCCTGAAGACTTCCTTGTCAGCGTCTCTGCAGCCTTGTAATGCAGAGCAGGTTGCATGGAAACACGACCTATAAGAGGCTGCTCTTCAGAGAGATGTCGGCCCAGACGACAATATTGCTTTTATTCCCTGCATCTTTATTATTGCTCTTTCCCCCGCAAATCAGATGATATGATGCATGAACTGAGCCCTTCCTTCCATCTTCCAATGTCATCCCTCTGCCGCTGGACTCCCACACAGCCTTCCCAGCACTGCAAGACGACTAGGATGTGACCGTGCATGAGTTACATGAGATTAATCTGCTGTCTGATGGGAAATATGTTGTTCTCAAGGTCCTGCAGGGGACACAGATTTAAAAGATGGAGTGAGCTTACATTTTCATTCTTCTCTCTTTTTCCACTGCTGACAGAGAAGCACAGTTTATTTACTTTACCAACCTACTTTACTGCCACCCCCCCACCACCAACACCACACCGCCGCCGCCTCACTCTGCTTCTCTGCTAAACGATAAGCGGGGGGGAACCATTAACTTCTCCCCCAAACACACTCACTCTCTCTCTTCTTTTCTGCCCAATTTGCGGAGCTCAACATGCCCTTTACAGAATCACTGATGTGTGGTGCACAGTTACACGTGTCCGTATGGATAGAAAGGAAGCACACACATACTTTTGGTAATTTCAGAAGGAATAATCTACAGAAAACCTATTTTTGAGTATCAAACTCTCACCAAAAGATGTCTCTTAAAAGTTTGTGGCTCACATTGACATCTGACATTAGTTATGATGGATTCAAGAGGCATTAAAGTCTTATGGCAAAAGTATCAACATGTCTATGGACACTTCTAAAACCTATCTTACACCATTCCCACTCCTTTGTCCATTTGCATGTTCAGTATGTTCCAAACACTAATATTTTGGGGCAAAATATAGCTAAATAAAGAGCTCTGAATTTATTGTTGGCTTGACTATCTGTTTACTGTAGCAAGTTGTAAACAACAGATCAGCAAAACATGGTAGCAACAAATGTAAGCTGTGCAAGTAGCCAAATGTTGGCAAAAATTTGATTAAAAGCAGTATATTCCAAACATACAGTAGGCCTATGTGCTGCACGGATACAAAATTTGTTATGGGTTTTGTATGTTTTTTTCTGGTTGTATTTTGATTAATCCACCCTCGTGTGTCTATGTTTACATTCCCTGTCTCTGTATTTTCGTTTCATTTTGTTAGTTGTTGATTCACTCCCTGTCCCCGTGTTCTAGTTCTGTGTTCTTGTTTAGGTTTTGTCTGTTAGTTATGCATGAGTTCCGTTGTATTCTGTTACTTCCATCCTGGTTTGTTGTCAAATGATTTACTTCCTGTTTTATTGTGAAATCGTCTGTGTCTGGTGTCAGTGTCTAGTTTCACACTGTCCTGATTACCTGATGTATCACCTGTTTGCTCCTTCCTTGCTCGTTTGCCCCTGCATTAAATGTGCTCAGTCCTTTGTTTGTTTGTTTCCCTGCATTTGGAATATTTTGTCACTACTGCCTGTTCTTTGGATTACCTTGGTTTGTTTGGGCTTCCTCGAGTTCCTACCACTTATTGTAGTGTGCTCACCTCTGTGACTTTGTTAAATAAATTATATTTGGAGTCTGCTTCTGGGTCCTACAACCTATTATCTGCCTGAGCACACAACCGACCTTAACAATATTTGTCTTATGTCTCCAAAATATAGCTAAATACCCAGCTTTTCAATTATAGTAAGCATGGATAGTTGTAACAAACAAATATTAATATCGACCTTGCTTGTGACAAAGTAGAAGCTGCACCATTCTTGCAATCTTCTGCAAAAATATTAGTGTTTGGAATATACTGGGCATACAGAGAGATGTGTGAAGAACTGGATTATGTGGCAGGAGTGGCTCAAATAAAAGTTTCTGCTACTTTAGTAAGTAATGTACCATTGTACAGTGAATAACTTTTGTGTTTTGTGCTGTTAGTTGAATAGAACAAGATAGCAACTTAGGCTCTTACTGTATGGGCATCCACTATTGACATTTTATTCATTAAATGATAAAATGATCAATATAATAATTAATAAGAAAAAAACAAGTTATTGGTTTAAACAGAATCCAATAAAGTAGGGGTCTGAGCGGTTGCTCCGTACACCATCTTACACAGCTAACATTATGGCCACACCTACATTTTCCTATACAGCCCGTCAGCCTCTCCACATGTCCAACATGGAAGCCATCCATTAGGCCACAGCTAGGTGTTGCTCAGATAAGTTGTTAGCTGTCTGAGTGCAGCAGCTAAGACACATTGTGGTGGAAGGGCTCCACATCACGACCTAATCAGTCACCCGCAATCCAAACAGCACGTCAGCCGCACAGGTTTAG
The DNA here is from genome assembly GCF_021292245.1 of Micropterus dolomieu. Taxonomy (NCBI): domain Eukaryota; kingdom Metazoa; phylum Chordata; class Actinopteri; order Centrarchiformes; family Centrarchidae; genus Micropterus; species Micropterus dolomieu. The sequence goes on from NC_060154.1 coordinate 2,366,484, forward strand.
CAGGCGGCAGGGTTCAGCCAGAGCCACTCTGCAGCTGGTGTGCAGGACATGCTGCCTTTTAGCCCATTCTGGCACACACCTGCTCAGTGTCAGGTCAGGCTCCAACATGTGTCAAAATATACAGGGGTTACATTCATTCATAATGGCTGTACTTTGGCAGCACTTTCTGTCACGCTAACACCTGTGCCTTTATCAGGTACAAAGAAAGAAAGTGTGTTTTCTTAGCTTTCATCTTTTGATTTCGGATCCGTAAGCTCCAATTGCTGTTCATCATCTCTATGTAATAACAATGTAAACCATCAGTTCACCCAAATGCCAAAATATTATTCATTTGCAGAGCTCTTTTTAAGTCCTTTGGAGTGAGTAAAAGTCACACCTCAAATACTTGGTGGGCAAGCGGAATTCAAGTCACAAGTGACAGAACATTTGAACGTTTTTATCTTTTGTGTGTTTTTTGTGTTTTTTTTTAAACTGAGATCAAAAATTTTCAGTGTATTTAAGCCTAATAATTTAATACTCAAGGCTTGTAGATATGCGAGTGCCTGGCTGGTTTGGTCAGTACTTTTCCAGGACCAGGTAAAAACCTGAAATAATTTGGTGCTGGGTTGGCAGCGTAAAGTGGCCTTATCAGACCTTTTGTCAATTACATAATAATGCTGATGAGAGCACTGAGTGAACCAAAAGAGTAAAGTTGCAGGCAGTAAAACCAAAACAAGCTGAAGGATGCTGAAATGCTCCACAGAGCTTAGGACTAGAGGTGGGGAGTAAAGCAGAGTCGCGTAATAATGCTCTGTCACTAAGAGCAACACCTTCGCCATTACTCATAGTGATTTCATCTACTGTTAATATAAAAATATTAGATTAGAGCAGCTATAAATCTAAAGACTCAAATCTACAGCTCTGTCGGTCTGTGAGATGTATGCTACTACCCCAAAACAGTGGCGGTAAATGGGATTTCATTTGTGAAGTTTTTAAAAATAGTCACATTGAAAACTGTCAGCATTGGATTGTTAGACATCATTAAAAGTTTTTTTGTTTGTAATTTGGGTGAAACAACTGTTTTCGCAGATGGCTTCTTTCCTCCCTTCTCTAAATTCACAGATTCTTCATAAGGATCTGTTGACTTGGAACACGTGCCCGGCTCTCCGGAGATGACATCACTACATGTGACTCGCCAATCTAAGATCCAAGATTAGACACCTGTCTGCGCCTCCCCCCAATCCCAATGCATTCCTCAATAATCACTACTACTCTTGTGTTTGAAGTGGTATTACTGTACCTCTGGTCTTTGCCCGCTACCTACCTGTAGTTACAGCTAGAATATGTGAGAGTTAGGTTTTAGATCTCAATCCTCTTAGCGGGGACTTTGTCTTTGCAGTGAATCACTCTCTGATCCCGTCCTTGCTGCAGGGCCGCATGGCTTTTAGAAAGCGTGGAAGAGTGTTTGAAACGATTGTGCCTGGTGAGCGGCAAACCTGAAGACTTCTGAGTGGCGCTAGCTGGGTATGTGTGTCAGGACAGGAAGGGGAAACTGATCCTCTTAGCAGCCTGGAACTGGCGCACTCTCAGGAAAGTGTCACTTGAGTTGGTCAACCTGAGAGCTTCAGGCGAGATTGTCTAGCCTTGTATCTCCTTCCAATGCAGTCTCCTCCTCCATGACTCCGTGACTGCGAGCACATGACTGGGATCTTTCTTCAGTATGTTGCTAAGTATGCCATAACTAGCCTCCTGGCACAAGTTCAATCCAAGGTGCCACACTGCCTGTTTGACCAATTAGAGTGAGCCTCTGCTGGGCAGGAGTCAGACCTCCTACTGAGAGCTGCCAGGCATATCTAACTGCAGCCCAAACAAATGGCGCAGACTTTACCACAAACACATCATAACACATGCTCGAACCCTAACCTCTTTGCTTCTCTTTGCTCCCACATGCAGCTGCCTTTATTAAAAACCTACAGTGAGTTCACTTTTTTTTGGTTCTCTCTTCACCTTTTCAGGCCTACACATTTCTCTTTTTGTCTTCCTCTTCTTGCCTCCAGATGTTTCTCTAACCATGTCATGCAGACAGTGACAGAGAGCGGTCAGGCCATGTTCATTCCACCAATTTATTGAAAACAGATATAACAGGAAGAGCTCATTCCTGTACAGCAGCCCCCATTACAGTAATCAATAAAGAACGACGGTTTGAAAGCATGCGTGGCATTTAATAGATTTTAATAAAAGCTACACAATTTTATGTCTAGAAAAAGGGTGACAACTTGTGCAATTTACAATAAGTCTTCAATGTTATAATGGGAACTCTTATCATTTCTGGAACATTTACGCAAAGGTCAGTCCTGTGCTTTCCAAGAAAGCACATACCCAAGTCACTAAGGCGGTGGTTGTTGAGGATGTGGAAACTTTCCTAGTCCAAGTTGGAAAACACATGAAAACTAAACAGGACTGAACTGACACATTTATTTACTTGGGTCCTATCCACAGAAAAGGGTATTTCAGATACGGTTACAACAATAACTACAGGATTTTAACTTTCTTGAAAACAATACAGTCCCAACCTTAGAACAAATGCATGGGGTCTATGGATGTTAACAAGGTCAGATGTCTACCAACCAAGTTGGCATCCTTATACGGTTATATATTATATATCTCATCTTCTTTGCTTCTTTAAAGTGAAAAGCATTAGATTGTAATGCTAGATGTCAATTCTGATTATGATGGAAATAGCAGATTTCCAACATCCATTATACTAATAGTAACATTTTTTAACTGCAAGTTGAACAGATTTTACTACATGCTGCACAGCCTTGTCAGTTAAAGGTTCCAAAACATCCCAGATACAATAATCAGCTTGCAGAAATGAACCCTGCTTCATTAACCGATCTTCATGTTCCCCCATGACGGACGAGGCCTGTCTTTGCTGTCAGCACCCTGGCTGAGTTAAGGAGCACCAAATGATTTTCCTCAACACGAAGCTGGCAGTACACATTATTTATGCTTTTTCCCTGTAAGCCACAGTCAACATCATTCAACAAAATTACATTTTAATCATTCTCCTGATAGTAAAGCAACCAAACTGCGAAGGGGGGAAAAAGTCAAGATTGAAAATGGCTGTGTTGGCTGAGCAGTATAATAAAAGCAGTGCGACACAAAGCTGACTATCTTAAAACATTTGGGCTGTGTTATAAAGATATTTACCAAGTTGAAATACATTCTGTTGATAAGAAAGGCCTTCGTTTGGCTGCTTAAAGGAATGCTTTATTCATTACAAATCTGTTAGACCCTTGGAATGTGCTGAATACTGTGAGAAAATGTTTTTAAGAGGAAACGCTGGTAGAACTAATTTAAAAAACCTGATGAAGAGATTTTTGGGATATATTTTAGTAATTTGCTCTGCTTTCCTTTGTCATTTGAATTCTCATTAAAAATTTATACAAGGCCAGATTACATTTTTAGAGTTAGAACTTTTATTTTCATTATCAAATTCATTTATTGCAACTTGGATCTTGTTTTTATAGCTTTGGCCATCATTTCAATCATATAGCATTGATCTCCCTAGGTCCGTTACTGTCCAGGGGTGTAGCACAAAATGCTGGACCCTGTACATTGGCATTCTCTATGGGCCCCTCCCACATCCATGGCTATTCATTCTAGCATCGTTATGCGCCCTCCTCACATGAGGGCCCTACATACTCATTCCCCTTTGTCGCCCCAGTCCTACGCCCCTGAGCCTGGCCTAAAATACATTGAGGTTGCAGTCACACCGGAATTCACTCCCCATTCATTTCTATGAGGGATGGGATGAGACAAATTGCTACCAGTCGCAAATTGACGCCGCCTCTTTCAAATCACGAGTTCAATGAAATTAAACATGACAAACATGAATTTTGAATTTTTTTCAGAGGTGTGTCAAGTAAGCCAGAGACTCTGTAGCTGTCATGACTGAGATCTATTTCAGGATCAGCCGCTATCAATTTATTTCATTTTTATTTTTCTGCTAGCAATCTGGCCGCGGGCCAAATATTATTGCTGGCGGGCCGGTTCTGGCAGGTGGGCCGCCTATTGCCGACCACTGCTCTAAGATCTAAGAACACAGCGGCGTCGCTAAAAAGATGGGTAAAGAAACACAAGCAGTCAGATTGTTAGAAAGGTTATAACCATACAACATTCAAATTTATTTGAAAGAAAAAACAGACTTAATTTTTTACTGAAAGTGTCCGTCCATTGTTGTGAACCTCCATGAAAGTTTACAGAGCCACTTACTGCTTCAACTTTGACTACTACAACTGTAGATGTGCATACAATTTTCTTGTGCAATGAGGGACTATTTTGACTTTTTAGATGTGCTCATGTTCAGTTTTACGTTCAGAGAAAGTGATTTAAATAATCTGGCTAAACTGCTGACTTGTTTACAACGTGGCTGCTCATGTTTCTTGTTCCACTGAATGTCGTTATTAGTGATATAGCCATGTTCTGACATCTCTGTAATAATTACTTATCATAGCTGAAAGAAACGATCCATCATCAACCGCTTATCCTGCGTACAGGGTCGCGGGAAAAGAAACGATGAGTGTGAAAATTCCTTAGGAAACAGCAATTTGATAAAAAAAATCTTATCTCAATGTCCACTTACCGGCTTTTTTATGATCTTACAACACTTTGTCACAGTGTTCATCAGCAGATGGAGTTTGTGCAGTTGTCAATTAGGGCGATGATGGCCCAAACTAAAAATATAAGATCCAAATTGTGGGATCATCCATTAATTGCTTAATCTATAAAGTCATAAAGGAGAGAGAAAATCCCTAGAACCAGAAAGAAAGAAATTAACCAATTATCAAAAACAAAGTTTGCTAATAGATTAAATGACGCAGAATGTCAACCCCCACAATGAACTAATAACTGTTACTGTGATGGTGAAAAACACCAAAACAAGATAAACTTTAAGCGTACTGTAGCAGACTGTGATGAACTTCAAGCAGTCCAACTGACTAAACACTAAATAACAGTGATGTCAACATGATCCATGGTGCAAAGCATGTAAAATTTCTGTTTTTTGTATAAAGTGATGTGCAGGTCATAACATGGTCAGCGAGTGCAGCGTGTGCTGATATATGGACGAGCTCATATATGAAGACAGCACATGATGACAGCAGGACTCTTTGCTGCTACTCAAATCACATGTGGAGGAAGGAAACAAATAAATCTGTCCAGATCCTTTCATTCCCACAAAACCTCAAATTATGAAGTGCATTGTGCCAGTGTTACTGAGTACCGTCATTGACTTTGGATTTCCAATTAATGATTTACGGCCTGCAATGTGCTGCATTGTGGGAATGTAACATAGAGGAATGTTGACTGAGACAGACATGCTGTAACGACATAGAGATTAATAGCGAGAGAATATCAGTTTCCTTTTGCGGAGAAGAGAATGTGAAAGACAATGGTGCATATGTTGAGTAAGACAAATAGTAAGCCTATGTCTTATTACAGTTTGCTGAGACAGCAAACACAGACAAGTTGAACATATGGTTTGAGAAATGAGAGGTGCAGGTCTGTGCCAGCATTTCTCTTGATCTATTATACCCAAACTGCAAAAACAACACACTCTGTTCTGACACTTGAATCTTCAAATATGGAGCATCCCAGTGGATGTGTAGGGCAAGGTGAAATGTGTGTTATGACCTTTTATCTCATGGGATCTCTCCTGCATTGTATGATATCTAATCAAGCAGAAACATCATAAAACTTGAGAATATCATTTCTATTTAGGCTGTTTATATATTGTCTGAAAACCAGGTTAGCAGCTTTCTTCAGCCAGGGAAACAATAACAGCACATAAGTATGAACCCTGTCACCTTCACAGTATGACAAAATAAACTTTGATCTAACTGTGTAAGAGAGCTTACCAAAAGTGTCTTTTTGCTGAATTAGTTTAAACGGTAAGGGTGCTGAAGGTAAATCACACCCTGTGCAGACAGGTAGACAATAAACAAGCCAAAAGTCAGAAGCTGAATATTTCAGACATACAAAAAATGCAGAAAAAGAAAAAAAGTCAAGTAATAAGAAAACTAATCTTAGCTGGAGATATTTTCTTGCTATTCTGGGGGTGTTTCCTTACCCTCTGCTTGTTTTTCATAATGCAGTCTCAACACTTTTTCTGCTTCTGTGGTTGAAATCACACAATGGCTGATACTGATTGCTTTATTTTCTCAGTGTGTACCCCCCTCTCGCGTTTGTTATTGCAGAACAGGAGGATATGCCGAACAGGTGGGTAATGCTGAGCCTGCAGAATCTGAACATTTTCTTTCTAATAATTTGTAATCCTGGGGGGTCGATGGGGGTCGTACAGCAGGGAAGGTGCAGGGGGGGTGCAAAGTGCTAGAAACTAGGTCTGCTTAAGATGTGAAAGGTGAGCACCACTTCTGAAGATATTTAGCAAAAAGAGTGAGGTATGCAGTCTGGTCTGCACGTGCGTGGGAGCTGTGTCTGGTGTCCTGACTGACATGTGCATCAGAACACTGCAGCTTCTACAACCCAGAACAGTAAAGCTATAACTCTTTGGCTGCACCCACTACTGAGCATGTGGTCACACACACACACACACACACACACATATGCAAAGCAATTATTGTTTTAGTGCATTATTATGGAGGCCACCTACACACCTGCCCAGAAGAATGTTTTATCAGTATTGCATGTGGGGGGTACCACCAATGGCATTCACTCACATACCATTGATGCCAGCAGGGGATGTGGCCAGTGGTGTGGAAACCTCCAGAGGTTTGGGAAAGTCAACACGGAGGAAACCTTAACCTGCTGCAGCTTATTTCTCTGTCTGGTGGAAATCTAGATGTGCATCTTATCTGTAACATTAAAAAATATTTATATTAGTAAAGGTGAAGAGAAATATAACCAACACGTTCACATGACTCACTTTACTTTTTTTTTTACTTGCCTGTCTTTTGACAAGAGGCCAAATTTCCAGATGGAAACAAACACCTTTTTGTTTCAGGGGGAAGATGAAAGCGCTGCTGAACAGTCAAGAGTAAATTATTCTAAGGATTTAAAGAGTTGAATGTTTGTTCTCTCCTCCGACTTCATGTTGCAGTTCCTCATATCGTGGCTCTCCATTATTCATAGGAGGGTGTGACTTGTTGGCTCTTTTTTCCGCCTGTATATAACGAGAAGTTCGCGTAAAAGAAAATACAGATGGAGAAGGCTAGCTGGATCGCTGTGTCACAGAGAGTCCCCTTAAGCCTACGTGACAACTCACATACTGTCCCTTTGTGACCAGCTTAATCGGCAGAATGCCCGGTCTATGTGTGCTTTGTCTCGCCGCTGCGCTGACTGCGTTCGCCCGGCTCGCCGGCACCGTGGGGCCGGTGGTCCGATGCGAGCCGTGCGACACCGGGGCGCTCATGCTGTGCAAGCCGCTGCCGAAGGACTGCGCGGAACAGGTGAGGGAGCCCGGCTGCGGCTGCTGCATGACGTGCGCCCTCGGTGAAGGACAGCCGTGTGGAGTGTACACGGGGCGATGTGGCTCCGGCTTGACCTGCCAGCACCAGCCGGGGGAGAGTCGACCACTTCAAGCTCTGCTGGAGGGACGGGGAGTGTGCTCCAAAAAACAGAACATCATTCTCAAACCGGGGCAAACACAGGGTAAGGAGCGGTGTTTTTATTTGTGCTTTTCGTGGTTTGTTGTTACGTTGTTGCTTTTTTGTGTGTTGTTATTTGGTGGCTTTGACAGGCGCCCCCTCCCCCCCCCCCCATGAGTTGTTGCCCTTGGCTTACCAGGTCTGGGGAGTTTCCTGCTCATGGTAACACCGATTAAGTGCGTTGTATCAATAGAGGATGAGAAAAAGATACTACTGGAGATAAAAGGCTCAAAGAAACTTACTCAAAATGTAGGTTATCATCTGGGCTGTTTTTCAGCCTTCCACAATGTAAATCACCATTCCTAGCTGTAGGGTTGAAGAGGGGAGGTCAACATTTCACAGTGATGTGTTCGCGTTAAACAAATCCTCCTAAAAGTTTGAGAGGATAACACCAGCTATGGGATGGAGGTTTACGTAGCAATTAATCGTTCCACCAGGCAGACACTTTTTCCATATGCGCACAGCTTTTGGACCATCATGCGTAAAATACAAAATTGAATTTAAGAAAAAGATAGTTGTTGGTGGTTTATAGATTGTTTGTTTTAAGAAATGGACAATACCGCCCCTTCTCTCTTTCTCCCTAACACACACACACACACACACACACACACACACACACACACAGCCTGGCTCCCTCAAACCAATAGTTAAGGAATGCCATATACATACTGTAAGTATACAGAGGCTGAGCGCAGACCACGTCCTTGTTTTCTGTAATGTCCTTATTTTCCTTCAAGTAAAGCTCATGGATTTTTGTGCACAGCATGAAAATATGTGCTGCTGCTTTCTGGTCCAGGATGTGGGCCAAAGCATCCTGGGTGTGTGTCAAAGGAGTGTGTGTGTGTCATTTGTGAGATCCCTATAAGCAACCAACACACACCCAGCCCAAACTGCATATTTCCTCATCACATGCTAGTATCTCTGCTCATACTGATATCTGCATGTCGTTTTGTGTGAATGGATGCAGGCTGCTCACACTGGTGAAGTGGCACACATGCCACCTCCATGTGAATACACACTGCTGTGTGTTTTGGCACTGCTGACGTCAGGCCTCCAGGAGCCTCAGTGTGTGTTTTCTTCTTCCTGGTTATTTGGTTTGGCCACAGTAATGTGTGGTGCGCAAGCACTCAGCAGTCATATTGTCAGACATAGGCTAAACACTCACACACATGCTTGTGCATCCATCAGTTTGCACACTCACAGACTGTCGTCAACTTGACCAAACTGTTTTACTTGTCTTACTTTTTCACTTCCCATCACTTATCCTGTATATTTCTTTCTTTATTTCTCTTCCACTCTTTCTCTGTCATTTCATATCTGTATATTACTATTTGCAGCCTCTAATTTAAGATACATAACATTATTTTCAGCGTGGAGCAAAGAGACCCATCGTATATCTCTTCTCAGGCTTGTAAATCAGAACACAACAAATACAAGCAGCGAGACAGGTGTCAATGCATGCTGATTTGAAGTATCTCCATTACTGGAGATGGAGAAAAAAAGGTGGAAAATGATCCCGAGCGCCCCTGTTGGTAAGAGTGTGTAAGTGCAGCCCAGTGGTTTCCACCGCCATCAGTCCCCAGCTCCAGAGCAGTCTCTCCTCCCAGACATTAACAAGCTCTCCTCACCACAGTTTGTGCTGTTTACCCCTGTGCCAATATACAAACAAATTGCGTAATGTGTTTATCTAAAACGCCCCAGACTTCCTAGACAGGTTATATAAATGTTTATATTGACAATAAAAATTAATGCTTGCAGGAATCTTAAAAAGGGCTCAATATTTTTGTACTTGGTTATGGACATTTATGGGCATTTTTGCTGAGTTCAGAAAAACCATGTGCAGGCTGTATCAAGTTAAAGAGCATCTGTTGCCTTCTGACTCTGTCTTGTTCCAGTTGATGCTGTTGTTGACATCCATGTTGTTATTCTGGAGAGCCTGGGAGACTGTGGAGCCCCACCACGTCACTAATTGATCAGGTGGTCACGGAGAAAGGGTGGGCTGCCAGCCTGCCTGCCCACATGAGCTACACCCCTACATGCCCGTCAACCGCCCTCACCACAGCTCTCAAACACAAAATCTGCTTTGAGTTAACGGTTTAAAACTGTGTTTGGGTGTGTGTGAGCCACTGCATGTGTGTTCCCATCGTCCCTCTGCCTCTTCGGGACGTTTCCAAGCTCAGCTCAGCTTAGTTCCTCCGACTGTGGCCTTGTGGTGGTGTGGCCAACCGAGTGGCACATGACGGGTTGTTTGGTCCTCTCCTATATTAGGGAGCAGTGTTTTGAGACCCCTCCTCTCTTCCTCTCAGTCCGATGGTCCCCGCTCTGTCTTTAACGATTTGACAGGAATCTTTGCCAGCACCATGGGCTATTAATATATCTGCCCCCTCATCTCCCACTTTACCTCTTACTGCCCTAACCTTCTCCTCTTTTAGTCCCTAACCCTTATTCCCCATCCTACACATCTTAACACACACATGCTCACAAACAAATTTTTTCTTCTTCACAGCGTCCTTAAAAAGTCTTGTTTACACTCAGTTCCTCTCTGTGGCGGTATCTCTCGGTCTGCATGCTGTGGAAATTTGTGGATATGAAAACGTCATGTTTCTGTTTATTACTTGGCTTCATCTCTGTCGCCAAACAGTCCACAAGGCAATGAGCTAACTATTTTTTAACACTTTATTTTAAACAGGCCTCTCTTAGACAGTCAAGAATTGTTGGATTAAGAGAATTCATGTATCATCCTTTGTTTTAAGAAAAGTAAACAACAAAAACTCTATGAAGCTGAAGTCAGCTACCAATTCGTAGCTTCGGATTTTATGGGGAAAATTAAGAAAAAAATAAATTTAGATTTTTATTTTTAGGAGCTGATTCAGTTTTTGCACCACATAGAGTTGTAAAAAAGGGTTATCGTAAGATATCGTTATAAAAGCCGTAAGGCTGTTAAAAATCCAATTTAGGATTTGCGAAAGAGGGGTAGATTTAGATGCTTTTCTTGCATCATGACCACATAAGACCCGGTCTAATTTAAAAACCACCATACTTACACTTGTCAAACCACTAGTCTCAATGCAGAGAAAGTGGAGTTTTAAGAACCAAAATGAAGGTTTTACAAATCTCTAAGTGGGTCTTAAACAGCCTTGAGGCTTTTACAAAAGCCTATATAACAGTCACACCTGTCAGTGGTGGGGGAAAAAGGATACAAGCCACAAAATTTTATCATTTATCTTTCATCTTAGCCTTTAAATCTGAAGCTACGGATTGTATGAACTTCAGCATCGTTCTGAAAGTATGAAACATTTGAAAACTGGTGACTTACCTTTACCCATACAGAGAACGCTGGTAATCGGTTAGAAGAGCCTTCTTCCAACGTGACAGCAACGATGACGGTGTTACCTGGTGTGGTGACTGTGAAGGGCGGGCACAGTCATGGGTCGATGGACACGAGACCTCCGCTGCACAACAAACTGATCCAGAAAGATCAGAACAGGAAGACTCAGAGTTACAAGGTGGAATCGGTGTCAGGAGGAGCCAATATGGACATGCATAACTTCTCCTTGGAGAACAAGAGGGAGACTGAGTATGTAAGTCACACCCAGAGGCAATAAGATTGCTATTAAAAATGTTATAGTGTTGCTATTTGGAGGAAAAACAGTAATGGTTAATAAACACAGTTGTTCACTGTGACCCCACTATGGATGTAGATGAAAATTAGCTTTAAGCTAACTTTGGTACGATACATCAAATAACATTTCTGTTTAATATTGTCCATTGTCCTTTACAAATAAATAAAATAAAATATAAAAATGACTTGCTTTCTGTCTTGTACCCTGTAAACTACATTTTAAAAATGTTTTTGAATTAAGCAGCTGAACTGTTAGCTTGCTAGGTATTTTTCTAGCTAGTTAATCCTCGAGCTACTTTGTATTTTGTTAACAATATTTACCATTGGAAAACATCTGAATCTGAACTTGAGAGTGTTAGCTTCTTGAAAACAGAAATCATGAGCATTACACACAAGGTGAAAAACTAGTTTGTCATTGAGCAGCTAATATTTGATTAGCTTACCTGGGTTTTTGCTAGCTAACTAACGTTAGTTAGCTCTGTTTACGTTGTATTTTGTCCTTAAATATTAAAGATGGATGGATGAAGTTGGGTATTCAAAAACTGAAATCATAAAAATTACAGGGGGGAAGAGTCTGTCATCAAGAGGCTGAAAGCAGACAGCTCGTTAGCTCTCTAACATAAGCTACCTTGTATTTTGTACACAATATTTACCTTTGGACAAATTCAAATTTGAAATGAATTAATAGGGCCTTTCACAGAGTGTGTCATGTTCATTATGAACCACACATAACTGGTGAATGCAAGGTGAGTGATTGAAAACTGTAACCCAGGTGCTCAAATGGTTTGTTACCCTAAGTATTGGCCTTTCAAAGACGCAGCTACCTCTACTTGTGTCTTGTCTTTTTGAACTGACAGAAAATAATGCAAATCCATGAACTGCACTGTTTGACAGTTCATTGGGTTCCAAGTAAACCAGAAGAGAGTAAACTGTCTTCATTGCTTTATGACATGGAGAGACAGCAGTCTGTAATTTTAAAAACGTTCTTTAGGGATTCTATGCATTTATTCAGGGGAGAGAGAGAGATGGGGAGTTACATGCAACAAAGAAATGCATACAAACAAAGGCCCCTGGCTGTACATGAACTCCCAGGCCACCAGGGCGAATCAGTCTGCAGGTTTCTTTATTTCAACCCAAGACTCCACCCACTGATTAGCAATCCTAAGAGGGAGAACTCATTTGGGAAATCAGCTGGTGAAGTCATTTGTTGGTATGTATCCCTACAGGCTACTGGCTCTCAATGGCACATTGAAGGCCACACTGGCCTATACAGTTGGCAAGAAAGCATATCATTGTCCACCTGGGTAGGTGGTGTGCTTGTGCAGCCTCATGCATCAGAAAAGTTTAGTTGTCTACTATCATTTAAACAACATAATGTTTGATTATGTTCTATTAAACATTTTGCAAGAGATAGTACCACTTTTTCCAGAAAGCTGACATCTAATTTTGAACTTTACCTCTTCAATCTGGCCCTAACAGTGGGATCATCTCTGCAGCTTGGTGTCGTTCAGACAAGCACTGTTTACACTTTTTAGTTAAAATCTTAAAGTTTCCAAAACTGGCATAAACCTTTGAAAAAAAATACATTAAGATTATTTTATGTTGATTTTATGTGATTTTGCAGCCATGAAAATGATGGCCATCCTTGGTTTAGTATATCTTAAATATAGCTTAAAGGATCTTAACAAGCAGATACCAAAAATATGTGAATATACAGTATGAGAAAATTAGTAAAACTACTTAGAGGGAAAGTTAATGGAACATTCGGGTTCAGGAGGTACATTTTTATTGACTCTGATGCTCTCCGTAAACTTCTATAATTGCGTGAATACTTTTAATGTTCTTCATGTCTGTGATTGTGTAAGGATGAGTGTGTAATATTGGTGTCGGGGTGTGCTTGCCGTGTCGCTAGGGGCCGTGTCGACGGGAGATGGAGAGCATCCTGAGCAGTCTTAAAATCAACAACGTGCTCAACCCAAGAGGCTTCCGCATACCCAACTGTGACAGAAAGGGCTTCTACAAGAAAAAACAGGTGAGTGGCTCTCCCTGCTGTTTCATCTCTATTTTTCTCTCTCACACACACACACATACACACACCTGTTTATATGCAAATAGACCCGCCGCATGTCTGAACACTTCCAAAGAATCCTCACAGACTCATCCCACCCACCCACGCATTCACAATCCCCCTTTTTTTGCAGCTCAGGTTGCCTTGACAGCCACATCAACACTATATTATCAGAATGGCTAATAACCATGTATTACTCCGGTAAATGCACTGCAGCCGTCTGACTCATGCCTCACAGGAAATGAAGTCGGTCAGGTGTGTTTGTGGGTGTGTGATGTGGGAGAGTGTGGGGGGTAGGGATGTAAGAATGTGGTCTGCGAGTGTGTGTGGCATGGTAGATGTGGCAGCAGGGGATTGTATGTATGGCGCTTGTTTGACGGCGGTAGTTTTGGTGAGGGTGTGTAGGTGTGGGGTGCTGTTGGTGAGGTAAAAAAAAAACAAGCAGGCTGTCACTGGTCTAGTTTTTCTTGTCCGTGGTACAGCAGACTCGGGCCACCCATGACCTGCTCATTTGTAAGAAGGGGGAAAAAAAGAGGAAACAGAAATTCGTTGGAGTACTTTGGTGGGTGCTGACCTGAGTGGGAGGAGGGGTTATATGGGGATGGTGGCGGATGGAGGGGAGGAGTGGTGGGGCTTTGTTGAGCCACCACCCGATTTCCTGGGGTTGGGAACCTTATCGGAGGGATTTCACTGAACTAGAGCCCATTCTGAGAAACGCATGAGTCACCAAACCCCCCCCCCCACAAGCACCATGAGTCAGAGACCAACTCGAGCCATAACAGACACACACAGAATAAAATCATCCCCTCAGATTCTTACCTCACTCTTTCCCAGTCTCCAAAGTGCGGTTTCATTGTTACTTTTATTAAAATCAGACTCATCCTTGGTCTTTTCATGGATTTCATCAACACATAACTACCAAGAAATTGTCATTTCTTGTGTGTGTGTCTCTGTGTTTGTGCAGCAGTGTGCCAGCCCTTGTCGCCCTTTTCTCAGAGAGCCGGTGGGGTGCAGGGTGTTGTTTTATATCCATCCAAGGGGATGTGCCTTCACGGTGTGTTTCAGAGATTTATGACCGGAAACACAGCGAAGAGGAGACCGCGTGAACCGTCTAGGGTGACAATACCGTGAAAAGAAAGGAATAAGGGGAAAGGAGGTGGATGGGAAGGAGGGGTGAGGGGTGGAGGAGTGAAGGACAGAGCAGAGGATAAAAGGGGCATAACCAAACACATGATACATAAATTGCCTCAGCATCCTAAAGTGATAAATCTCAATCTCAAATTGGCACCAACTGTTGAAAGGTGGCTGATAAAAGCTGGTAGTTTCATCTTTCATAGAGACTTTTTCCACCAAATAGAACCAGGAATTAAATTGGGAACTAACACAGCTTTTACACCAAGTAGTTCTTGGAATGAAGGATCAACAGGAATTTAAAAAAGAACTATATTTAAGTCCCATTTGTGGATTTTTGTTTGTGTTTTCACTGTGAGGATTAGGCAAATTAGACCGATAATGGTAACGGTTTTCACACAAAAAGAAACAACAGCATAGAGTCATTGTGTGAGACATGCAGAAGTGGAAAAGGAGACCAAAAGTTCCTTTAACATATTTGTGTTTAGTTTACAACAACTTCTGAAGAACCGTGAAGGCAAAGCAGACCAATCACAGATTAAAAAGAAGTGACGGGTTTGTTTGTGTTGTTAATTTTGCATGCAATGGATTGTTCTTTGTATTCTACTCTGTGATGCAGAAATATGATTATGTTTCAATTAAGCAAATGTGCAAATGAAAGGGAGGTTACAAATGCCAGAAAGGCAAGAATGAACACAGTAGAGAAGTTTTACTCTGCTTTGAGGCTTGTATTTAATCAGGGAGACCAGTGCAGAGCTACACTGATAGTTAAGGGGCCACCAGAAAGTACTAACTGCGGAGCAAGGACTTATGGCAGGCAGGGACAAAGATTGGAAACAGGTTAATCTGGTCGATATGAAGAAAAAGGTCCTGAGTTCCTAGAAAAGGGCTAATAAGGAACAACAGCTGTGGTCAGATTAGATTCATGTCAGTTAAAATGGATTCCGATGGGGCATGTTGTGCTTCCTCACTATCCACTCCACATACTATGCTCAGTATTGTTGCAAACACCAGTTTTTCTACCAAAATAAGGCTGCATACACTACTGTCATTTGAAACTCTTGGCACTTGTGACGACTGAATGTTGGCTTTGGTCATTAAGCTGCTAACTGTGCAAGCTTTAAAGGTCTTTTCACACGGGAAGTGACACTCCGCCTGCATAGTCGCTCGGCCCTGCGGGGTTGCTCTGCGCTTCTCATGTGAACAGACACAGAGACAAGCGCTCCGCGAGTAAACGGCAGGCGCTCTGTGCATAGTAACCATGGCAACGGCTTCTGTGCACTAAACAGCTGCAGCCTATTTAACTTAAAATTATACATAACTTTACCTGATACATTCAGTTTTGTGTGGTTGCTCTGCAGAATTCCCTCCTGCTGATGTCGTAATAAATATTTAGTAAACAGTGATAGATTTCTGGAAACTCAGCGAGGATCAGTCTCGCCTCCATTGATTTGAGCTGTGTGTCGCAAAACAAAAAGTCAATTCAACTCTGGCAGCGGGCGGCAGGCGTGTGCGTGAGACGAGCACGACTGAGACAGTTTCACGGGAACACGCCCACTTGTCGCTACGCCTGTCGCAATGCCCGCGCCTCCTTCAATTACGAGGTGCGTAAATCGCTTCCTGTGTGAAGAGGCCTTAATTCAGCCATATATTGGGGGAGCAATGACTATTTGAAATGAGCAAACAAATGGATTGTGAAGCAATTGGATAAAGACTGGGGTGAGCTCAAAACTAACTATGTGTCATCTGACCACATCTGAAGAAAAATGTTTATAGCTATTCAGAACAGCCATAGTCAAAGGTGGGGCGAAAAGCTTTCTCACCTCCACCCACCAGGTCAATCGCTTTCTGATTGTTGGTTTTGGAAAGTTACAGATATTGTCAGACACGTTTCCACTCCGAATACTTGTCACTGTTCTAATCTACATGAATTCAACCCGATTGCTGCCATGAAGGACAAAAGTACCAACTTTCAATAAGACTTCAGTGGGTGAGTTTTAATACTTGATTAGGCAGTGAATATTAGATATAAGTGTACAATATGTGTGAACTATCATGCGGTAAGTCACAAGCGTGTGTGCTTTTCACTGCATATGTTGCTAGTAATGTGAGTGCCCCAGCACTGTAGGAGAGGTTTGAGCAGTGCAAGCCCTTCCTCTGCTACAGAGAAACCTATTTTTAGCAGCAGTTATATGAATTGGCCCAGTATCCCAGTTCAGGCCATGCATGCCCAACACTGACCCTCTCATTACACCCCTCAAAGTCTCACCCTCACTCTCATTTTCCCTCTCCCTCTCAATGTTACTTTCAGACACTGTCTCTCTCTTATTCATCATTTCACCCACCCATCATTACCCCCATTATGCCCTGCCTACAGTCATTCCCCCGTCTTTTGTTCTGCCTGCCCGCTCCATCATTCTGTCCATCCTGCCCTTCCGCCCACCTGGCTTTTCCTTCCTTGTTTGGCCAGGAATCACCCCGCAGAGGGTTGTGAAGGGGAGGACAGTGTCTCTGTCTCTGTGTACTCTCTCAGAGTTGTGTGTGTGTGTGTGTGTGTGTTGAGAGGAAGAGGAGGAGGAAGAGGTAGTGGGTTAAGGATGTGAGCCAGGTGCCTGCGCACCCTTATCCCTCCTCCCATCCTGGGGCCTGACAGTGCCAGGACCATAAGGGCTGACTTATTGAGCGTGACTCAGAAGGATCTGTGCAAACGTACACACCGACCACAATGGCTTTATAATAACTGGCCAACCTTCGGGGACCCAGACAGCTATTTTCACTCTGTCTCTCTCCCTCGTTCTGTTCCCTCCCTGGATTTCTAATCCACCTCGCCTTCCCTCTCACTGGGGGATATGGAGGAATTTTTTTGCCATGGCTTTTACATAATATGTCGGGTAGAGTAATATTCTTCAATACCAGTACTTGAGTTTTGGTGTTGAAAACAAAAAAACTTATCCATATATACATCTTTTCTACAAACCCTTTTTTCTTTTTGCATCAGTGTATAATATCTTAACAGCAACTGTGCAAGGACTTCAATGTCCACAAGAGTTCATACTGTACTGTGTGACGACAAACCCGTGCGACCACGTCCATGTATGCAGACAACCAGTGTAGTATTAAAAAGGACGCACATATATGCATCGTTTTGGACATGTTGCCCAATCGTCTCTAAAATGTCAAAAACAATGCTTGTCACAAGTTAGTGGATCCCAAATTGATGGTTCAGTGGTTAGTGCAGTTGCCTCACAGGAAGACGTTCTGGGTTTGAACTCATCGGCTGGCTTGGCCCCTTCTGTGTGGAGTTTGCATGTTCCCCCGGTGCAGGGGTTTTCTCCCACAGTCCAAAGGCATGCAGGTTAGTTTAACAGACAGCTCTAAACTGCATGGAAGTGTGAATGTTTGCATGAACGGTTGTATGTCTCTATGTGTTACCCTGCCTCATTCCCTAAATTTCTGTTAATAGAGAATCAACTAAACATGTCCCGTTTTAAAGAGTGTTCTCGTCTTCTACTCATGTCACGCTTTCTCTCTTTCCGAAAAGTCTTTCATCACATCTAGTCATTATGGATTATGTAGGCTCCTATTTTAAAGTTTGTGTGGCTCCATTCTTCTACAAATAAATTATTCTGGAGTTGAATTCACCGGGACTCTCATTGAACTATTTTTTACAAAAAGCAATATCCCGCAGCTACTCCCAATGCACTTGCGAACACACACAGATGCACCCTCGTTTACACAAAATTATATGTGCGCCCCTACACACACACACACACACACACACACACACACACACACACACACACACATTGCATTTTATCAGCTTGTGTTTATCCTGTGGTCACACCAGGCTCTTTTTAATGTCCGTGAAGCCCAGCGGCGCTGCTATTAGCTATAAAGACCTGTATCACAAGAGGATGCATTCATACATACACACCCCATAAAGGTAGCATTATGAATGTGCGGAATGGATAAAATGTGCTTTTTTAGTGACAGCGTAGACCATGCTGGTCCAGTGCTGGAGCTGTTAGGCTGAAAGTATGGGGCACAAGGTCTGAGCTGACCTCTGAGCTGATGTTCAGACTCTGTAGTTCAGTAGGTGCTAGGATTAATGAGCACCTTGTAAAAACTATGCTTTGAGTATCAACTACTCACCTCACTCTGCTTGAAAGGTGCCCTGAAGAGTTTGTAGTTTCCTTCTTCATGGAGGACAGCAAATATAATCATCTTGCATTCAAGATGGATGCAGCAGAAAAAGCAACCCAGTTTCATCACAAAAAAGTATCAAAATGTTCATAGAAACTTTTAAAACGACTGCTGCATAATTCTTCTTCTTCTTCTTCTTCTTCTTCTCTGTCCATTTGTATGCTTGTGTTTCCAACAGAGCCTTATTATTTTCATTTAGATATCCACTTTCTAGATATCTTGGAAAAAGCCAATTTAAGAGATCCTTATCAAAACTGTATATTTACATTGTTTGTTTATGAAAAAAAAAAAAAAAAAAAGAATTTCCATTTGTTAACACCTTCTGTTTGTAACTAGCATGGTTAGCTGTTTAGTTTCAAAACAGTAAACAGCTAGCTGCTAGAAATAAACAATCGCATAAAACTATGAATGTTTGGGACTGAACAAAGAAATAGACAAAGGAGAAGTGGAATATTCTGCATGGTTTGAAACGTTTCCATATTCTTTTTTTTCCACTCTGAAATTAGAATCCATTGTACTGTAGGCTAACTGTCATGAATCAAAGGATGCTACAAACGTCTGCAAAGTGAGTGGTTAAAGAGGCTATATGTAGTTTTCAGTGATGCGTTTCTTAGATTACAACCGTGTGCGCGTTTACGCTGATCAAACTAATAAGCGGGCATTATCCGACACAAACGGGAGATTTTTATCTAGAGGCTCAGCAATGTGAGCACAGCGAAATATACTGGATGATAACGAAACGGTTAGTGAGCTGGACTGAATATTATAAATTAGATTGTTGCCACACTTTATAACAGTTTGACCGCAGTAAGTAACGTTACTGTAACGTTTGTGAATGGGTCTTTCACTGTGGTGTTGTCCTACGCCGTTATTATGCACTATTGTATATTATTATACTGGTTATGTAAGTTACTAGCGCCTGGTGGAGAAGCTATGTGCCTGAGTATCAGTAAAACCACAATAAATTCTAAATTGAACTTTACGAAGCAAACAGTGGTATATCCGTGCGGACGTAACAAGAGCTGGCTGCTCCTGCCTGCATGACTTTAGGCTAGTAAAAATAAATCACTCCACATAAGCTTTTTACCTTTACACCTGTCTTGCAGGCTAAAATCAACACTGACATAATACCGGCGTTACACAGGATAGTAATATGGATCGCGTTAGCTGGTGAAGTAATGTGAAAAGCCATAACGTTACAATTTGCACCGTATAACGTTAGCATCTGCTCATTTGGTCTGATTGGCTTCAGCACATAAAACTTATCATTGTTTTTTATCCTTACGTGGACTTTATGTTGGAGTTTGTGGTGGAGTCTGTGTTGTGCTGGGAGCGGGTCGCTTTGTGGTGTTAGTGGACCTCATTTCGTTACCTACGGTGTTGTCATCGCTGTAGTTGGCGCATGCTGAGAAGCGATTTATTGATAAGTGAATTCATTAAAAAGAAGTACATATAATACAAAAATGTTTTATGTTTCTTTAAGCAACATGGATTTGTGTGGTTTTTAAAAGGAAACCAGTGACTGGGGTGCTAAACCAGTGCAAAAATTAAGTTAACAACAAAGTCTCAGGTAGTTGTGAAGTGACATCCAGTCTTCAGTGGACGTTTGGCTAGGCTATCTTCTGCCCACAGTGTGTGTGTGTGTGTGTGTGTGTGTGTGTGTGTGTGTGGATTGAAGCAGTAAAGAAAGGATTGCTTGAGATGACTGCTAATAGTTCACAGATGAAAGAGACTGAACGGAAATTCAAAGGTAGCCAAGCAACAGGGGAATGCACACATGCACATTTTGCTCTTCCTCTCCTTTCCGCCTCTCGTTTGGCTTCCCATACACAGACACACACACACACACACACACACACACACACACACACACACAAGGCACATACAGGACTCAATCATCATTAACCAAAGCAGAGGAACACAATGTTAAGCTCCTCTCCGCAGTCTGGTCCACTCGGTCAGGGCTAAAATAGAAGCTGACCGCAGACTCAGGCGATGGCACTGTGAGGGGGAATGGAGGGAGGAGAGGAGAGAGACAGACAGAAAACAGAGTAAGAGAAGAGGAGGAGGAGGAGGAGAAGGAAGAGAGGTAGGTAGTTAGGAGGAAAACTGAGTTTGAGTTCACTGAAAAGAATCCCTCGATGATGTTAGTGTGTGAGAACGGGGTGTGTTGGGCTGCGTACTTACCCCCAGACTGCTGCAGTAGTTGTTGGTATTTTAATGGGCCTCTGTCTCTATAAAGCTGCCTTTGATCATGCACTCAGGCTGCACGTTGATGTTGAGTACGCCGGAAACAGACACCTGGTCACACTCTAAAGCCTGTCTGTCTGCCTCTGTGTCGCTGCACAACTGCCTACAATGCAGTGCGTAAGTATTAGGAGAGTTTTGTTTTCGCTCTGCACTCCTGGTTGATTGATGGAATTTAAATGAAACAAAATGAAATTAAAGTGCTGCTTTTGTGCTTTAATTTGAGGATGTTTGCATTTACACCTGATAAGCTGTGTAAGTAAGTTTATTTATATAGCACCTTTCAAGAGTAGATGTCACAAAAAGCTGCAGACAGGGAAATGCAGACATCAAGCTAAAGAAACATAAAAAGAATAAGAACTAAACTAAAACTAAAAAAAATCAAGTCTACATAAATGGGCTGCATCTTAAAGGCTTTCAAAGTGTGCACAGATCTTAAGTCCAGTGGAAGAGAGTTCCAAAGTGAAGGAGCTACAGCCTCAAAAGCACAACCTCCTTTTGTCTTGAGCCCGGAGCGAGAAAGAACTAACTAACCCTGATCTGAGGACCTCAGATTCCAACAAGTGATAAAGGGCTGCAGTAGCTTTTTAAAGAGGCAGTCAGTAAGATTTTGTTGTGTATCTTTCTTTTCCTATTGTTTTCTCTTCATTTCTGTAGGATATGAAAATGAAGTATGCTCACGAAACTTGCTTGAACTGTGTAATCCACCATATTAAACATCTGAAGTCTGCAATAGTTTTGTGAGTGTTAGGTTATCATTGCATGGTAATGAAGATTATGTTAAGAGTCAATTGAGAAGTCTGCAATGCATTAACTCATCACAATTATGTAATTCAGTCAGAAATCACTGTGAACACTGCGGGAATCATTAGCTGTGATGTAAAGTGGTTTGTAGTAAATGGTAGTGTTGTAGTCAATACCTCCCAAACCGAGACCAAGTCAAGACCAAGACCAGAGTTTATCGAGACCGAGACAAGACCGAGATTTTTAGCGACTGAGACCAAGTCGAGACCAATATCGAGGGAGGGCGAGACCAAGTCAAGACCAAGACCAGTTCCCCGCATTACCTGACACACAATAAAATGTGGAATGAGATCATAGGTACTTCTCAAATTGATCTGAAAGATCCACATTCTCATTAAAACACCCACATACATTACAGAGCTGTAATCAACTCAAGCATCTTTATTCAACACTCCTTTTCCATGTTTACCATCCACGTAACATTAGAGCTGGGCGATATGGCCAAAAATGTTATCACGATAAAAAATGTCAACATTCGATATCGATAATTAACACAATAAATGTCAAATCATTGTATAATATGGTATGCAGCTGCAGCTAAAGGTGATGTAACTTGACTTACACATTAGTTACATAGCTGTATGTGGCCTGTCTTATCATTGTTTATCACAAGCAAAAATGTAACTTAGGAACAAGTTGTCACCACATGTCCTGTCCTCAGACTCTAACAAACTAGTTCCCTCAATATGTTAACTAAATTAGGTAGCTTGTGCACCTGGCTTGGTGGCAAAACTCTGACAAGCAACCATAGCAAGCAACTGAAATTTGTGCCCTGAAACATACAGTATTCATATGTAAGCTTGCTATCTCTGCTAACGTCACTTACACATAGCATACCTTTCTTTTTGGTTTCTTTCTAAGTGGAAGTTAATAAGATGGTCCCAGCTGTCTCCCTAAGGTTGCACTGCAGAATTTACAGACTGCTGTGTTTTCTTCTGGATGCTGTTTTACAGATTCATTCTTTAGATAGCTAAATTTTATTACGGAGATTTTGCTAACATATCCTCCTGCTCACAGACAGCCACATCTTCTCCTGTCGCCCTCATTCTCTTTCTTCGAGTGCGTGTGAAGGGGGGCTGGGAGGGGTGACAGCCGCTAAAAGGTAAAAACACATTTTTAAGTAGGGTTATTGGTTGCATTTAAAGCAACACGTTTTACATCCAGTCAAAGTTTGTATGTTAACAAAAATAATCAGACAATGCAAAAGCAATTTATTGATATTCCCAAAGTTGTGGTCTTGACTGGTCTGAAATCCCGAGTCCTCTATGTTCATGACCGAGACAAGACCGAGTACAAATGTGGTCGAATCTGAGACGAGACTGAGACCATCAAAAAGTAGGCTTAAGACCAGTCGGTACTTCAACACTAGTAAATGGGCTGAAAATGCAAAACCACTTTCATGCTCAAAGTGAGCAACTGAACCTCAGAGCCATTGCTTTAGTTGAAATCCAGTGTTCTGATGTACAGAGCCAAATATATATACTGTGTACTATATACACACTGTATATACTGTACAGTCCACTACTTTCAGACTTCACTGCCAGCAAGACAGGCTGGTCACCTCGCCGCTCTGTCATGTGTACCCCAATGGAGCTCATAAAGTTGCCACTCTACAAAGCCTGGCCCCCCGTGGGACATCTGATATTACTGCGTGTGTGTGTGTGTGTGTGTGAGTGAGAGAGAGAGCACATATGTGTAAGCAGGTCAGGGGTATGTATATGTGCGGTACATACACCTCTTGTTTGTGTGTGCCTACATGTTTGCTGATGTGTGTTTATGTGCACATACAGTATGCACGCACACTTGTGCACACGCAGGCCATAATCAGCTCCAGATGATTTTGAGTGTCTGCCAGCTTCCCAGAATAGCAGCGCTGGTTTCCTTGCAGCCCTCCAACTGGCCTTGGCAAATATTTTAGCAACTCCATGTTTACCTTCACACTCCTTCACTCTCACTCGCTCAGTGCATTCCTCATTCCTGCCCATCTCTATTGAAAATAATCAACTTTTTCATCATTTACCCCCACTGGTCAGGAGCACATGAGCCTGATTAACAAATTCCCACACAGCTCATAGATGGGACAAACTCGACAGCATGCTGGTTGCACGTGGATGTCTGAGCGAGACTCTCCCGCTCTGATCCTGATACATTTATTATTGCCTTTCACAAGGCCAACAGCTGCATCATCTTCAGCATTTAATTCCGATAAACACATAATGATGCACATAAAAACTTGACAGTTCCAGACAGCAGGGCATTCCTCTCGGTGATCGATGACATGTTTGTCTCATAAGGGTTCTGCTGAGAAACATTCAAAATCTGAAAGCCAACAGAGAGATAGCGTCTTATTATAATGCACACATGCATGTTAAAGGTGGTGTGGATAAAGCTGTGTCAGGGTAAGTCCTTACCTTGGAAAAGCTTATTTGTTTCCCAAAGTGTCTCTGATGGAAGTCAGTGATGAGTGATGTTTGTCCATACAATGCCTCTTGTTGAAGGCTGCACACATTTAGTCTTCGCATAGTGTTTACTAAAAGCAAACAAGCAGCATATTCATTTTTTTCCCTACACCTCTCTTTGCAGTGCCGTCCATCCAAAGGCAAGAGGCGGGGCTACTGCTGGTGCGTGGACAAATATGGGCAGCCTCTGCCCGGCTACGACGGCAAGGAGCGGGGCGAGACGCTGTGTTATAACCATGAGAGCAAGTGAGAGGACGAAGGGACGACGAGTGGACGGAGAGAGGAGGACAGAGAACAAGAGGGGTGAGGGGAGAGAGAAAGACAGACAAAGAAAGAGAGCCGACTTTGCTCTTGCATGTAGTTTTAATCAAACATTTGAAGGGACTCTGGACCTTTGATTTCAGGTCCCATTTCTGTCGGAGAGTTAGGGCGAGAACAAGGGGGAGGGCGAAAGGGGTGGAGCACAGCCTCTGCAACCGGCCAAGCCTCCTGTCCATCACAGCTATCTGTCCTGTGCTTAGGGAGCCTCTATGCTTTCTTTTAAATAAAAATAATTAAGCTGAAAGCTGGGAGAAAAGTTGAAGAAAGAGAGAATCCTACCATCTGCACTATTCTTTTAGAGAGAGAGGAAGGAGGGACTTTTCCACTCACTACAGAGGACTTGTTTGTGACTGTGACCCGAAAAAAAACCCCATACCACCGCCGTCTCTGTTGTGTGTGTCTGTCTGTATGTGTGTGTGTAATCGCGAGTGTGTGTTTGTCTTAGTGTGAGCACCTGCATAATATACGTGTGCACAGCTGCATGTCTGTGCAAGATGCCGTATGAGTGTGCACTTTCCCAAAAGTGTTTATTTGTGTAAATACTGTATGTCACTAAGCTCAGTTTAGCGATGTCAGACTGCCCATCCCCAGCACCTGCTCCATTAAACAATGCAGATAAAACGCTCTCTGGCTCAGGGTCCATTTTGAAGTGAAGGTTTATGGGATGGCAGGGCTTTGACTTCTTATCCAGCATGATGGCCACCAGGGGCCCTCCTTGCTGCCTCGGACTTGTCCCTCGCCCTGCAACTGGGAAGGGAATAGAAGAAAACCGTGCAGTTACAGTGCCTTAAAAACAGACATTTCCAAGCCTCCCCTCACCTTCACCCTCTGTACTCCTCGATTAAAGGAATACTTAACAGAAAATCTACCTTTTGAATATCAAAAACTCGTCCCCTGCAGGCTTTAAATGCAGCTCTGAATAATTTGCAGCTTACACCTTTGTGGAGGACAGCAGCTTTAGTTAGCCTGAAATCACAGCAGCTACAATAGATTTGAAGGGCAACAAAGAGAAGTTGTGTATTGGTATGGAACATACCAAATGGATGGTGGAGAAGTGGACTATGCTGCAGCAGTGGTTTGAGAAGTTTCCATGGACATTTTGATGCTTTTTTGGGATTATGGGTTGCCAATGGAGTCCACGGTAACTGCTGTGAATCCAAGCTAACTACAGCTGCTGTTCTCGATGAAAGAGCAAGTTACAAACTTTTAAAGTATTATTTTAAGGTGCTCACATGCTGGCCGCCCTGCACTCTTACGGATCAGTTTAGTGAGATTAGTCTGTCTTCTAGTCTCTTTCCCACCACCTCCTGTCCCTGTCCACATTCATGTCCCTGTTCCAATATGGCTGTAACTGTGGAAAGCTGATGAGGTCATTATTTGTCTCTTTTTCCCTGCCATTTGATGTTTTAATGTCTATTAATATAGTTTTATATTGCCTGCTGGTATGTATAAACGCTGTTGCAGTCGCGTTTGTGAGCGCACCTCTATGCTCCTGCACATGTGTGCCAGTGGATCTGAATGCCATTCTGTAAGATATTCAACCTTTTTGTCCCGCATAGAAATTCCAAAAGCAATTTTACTATATTGGAACGTTAAGATTTCATTTTTCGAGCACTTTTGAACTTTAGTAATCAATAAAGTGATAAAACCTGCACGATGTAAAGAGACACAGACTCGCATTGTAGTCATCATACAGAGTGGCTAAAAGATAACCTCATTGGCTTTCTATATGTAAACTGCTCTCCTATGTCCTCAACCCTTCTTTGTCCCATGTCCATCATGCAGCTCTGGTGCTGAGCTCCTCCAACCCTACATGTCTTCACCCCATGTCTAAAAATGTGTCCTTGTCTGTGTGCCTCATCCCGACCCTGTCTCCGACCCACTAACCCGAGCCCCATTTCAGCACCCTGCCCTCCTCCAGTCCTCTTCCTGTCAGTGGTGCAACCTGGTGTAGGCTTGTTTGTACGGGGCGAGCCCGGTGTGACCGGCCCGCTCTTCCACAGGTGCCAGCTGCCCCTATGCTTCAAGCCCAAGCACAAGCACTTAAAGCACTTTAGCTGCGCCGCTACTCGTCATTGCATGCAGTTAAAGACAATTGGACCTATCTGAATCTGCATACCTTTCCTTCGAGGTAATGTCAGATGAAACAGTGTGATACTGTAAGAAAACAATAATAACCTAGAGAGGAGAAGAAAAAGAAAGAAAAAAAAAAAAACGAAACTACACCAGGACCTTCTGACAGAGAACTTAGCAAACACCCCTCAGAAATTTTCCATTCAATGCAACTATTTTCTTTTTTGTTGTTGTTGTTTTTGTTTCTTTGAAAAATGCTTGTATGATGGTATGCCAACAAATCTCCACAAGGTGGACACAGCACCAAATATGCATTCACACAAGTGGTAGGGGGTCTGAGGGAGGAGGCAGGGTCCTCCCAGAGGAGCTTCCGGCCCGATGCTCTCCCACATCCTGTGTAAAGACTTGAAAAGTGGAGAGGGCGCCGACAAAGAATGCTTGCCCAGTAGCTTGGTAGCATGAAATCGGCTGTACACTTCCTTTAATAGACAGCAGCAGCTTACAACCAGCCTGTTGGTGCTATATCCCATCTATTCAAAGACTTGATGTGAGGGGAGGAACATACATAAAATATGTTTAAGCTATTCCCTCCCTAATATTTGTGTGTCTTTTTATATATATATATTATTATTATTATTTCCTGGCCAGCTATGTGTCTGACTAGACATCATGTACAGTACTTAAAAATGAAAATTATTTATCTAAGAAAGAATTATAAGCTGATCCAAACTAGGTTTTCTTATGAACAATTAAGTGACTCACCGATTGCACAGCAAAGTCTATATGATTCAGTGTATTTTGGGGAATATAATCACTAATGAATGTTTTATTTTGTAATGGAACTTTTTCTTCTGTTGCTCAGCAGTGTCATTTTTAAGCTCCGTGCCCAGCAGGCGAGTTTCAGCCTGGGGCAAAATCTGTGTCAGTCAGTCACTCAGGTCTCTGGTCATCTTATTTCACTGCTTCTTAAGGCAAGTGAACCTCGCACCTCTTAGTAAGTCACTTCTCTCCATGCACACCCAGCCATCCTTCCTCAGTCTGTTAGTGCAGAGCCAGGGTCACACTTCTGTAACGTCACTTTTGATTTTTTTATTGTTATTTTTCCCTGCTGGTCACATTAAGAATCTCTCTGTTCACGGGTAAATGTATTTTGTTTCGAGTTTTTTGACTCAAGCTTTTCATGATACTAAACTAAAAAATCACACAGCTATAATTTTCTCTGAGAAAGGAAACGATTTTGATTCAAAATATAATTTGTATTTAATGTCTTTTTTTAAAATAAAAATGAACACATTTTAAGATATTGTCTGTGGTGTTTGTTATTGTATCTTCCATCACTTAGTTTTTATATCTTTGGGAAGGAACCGGCTTATGTTGTCATCAGCAGCTAATAAGCCGATCATCTGCTCTGCTTGATGTCTTCAGGCAATCAGGACACAAATTTGCTCAAGTTGAAGTCCTTGAATGCAATCAGGCTCCCCTCAGTCTTGGAATGTGTCAATAAGGATAAAGCAAAGGTTCAATTTGTAAAGAATAAAAATAAATCTGGTGGTGCCAGGCAGGCTGGCAGTGGGCACGAGAGGTTGAGGCGAATTCCTGCGCCCAACCAAGGCAAACAGAGAGCGGGTCAAAAGGCAGCGCAGAGCTGCATGTCCCCGCGAACTGTCTAAAGTTAGACAAGGACCTCCACTTTAGATCACCGTGATAACGCTGCTCACAAACACACCAAATATAGAAAATGTGGTCCAGGAGTGTATCTATACACAGACTTTCATAATCAAGTGATGAAATTGTTATGATTCTTGTGTTCTGCTGCCTATGGATGTTTGTGCACAAAATAAACCTGCCTGAGGTGAAAGAGAGGCCAGGAGCGCATAGCTGAGGTTAATGTTTTTATTAAATATATCACCTTTTTACATCTCAATTACAAAAGTGTACATACACACGAGTGAGCAGTTAGTCACTTTGGAATATACTCACATAAACAATAATTCTCTCTCCAACAGCAGCATGTAGATAGAGCACAGCCAGGGACTCGCTCTTTGTGGTCATGTGTTCTTGGTCAGAGAGAACAGCAACATATAAAGTAAAACAGCATGTCTTTTTTTGACAAATGCATCAACACAACTGACAGCAGACACATAAATATTGGAGGTAGGTTAATGTAGATATACCCGTCTGAGAGGCGGTGCAGGGAGGCACCACCTGTCATGCTATCTGCAACCCCATGGATCCATGGGAAATGTTTTCTGAGACTGTTTAAGGATTCCCGACTGAGAGTTTTGCATTTACTGACAAGAGCTGATCATGTGTCACATCAGAAAAAAAAAGACAATAACAAAACAAAAAGGATGTAACAATGGCAACAATGTGAAAATGATTCATAAAAACAACATTTAGAAATACTTCTAAATAACATTTGGTCACTCAGTGCTTTTGTTCTTGCTTGGTTTGTCATAAACCAAACTCTAGACAAGGTGAGAGAGAGCTCAACTCAGCAGTGGAGTTACTCAGGGCCAAGATACATAAATACACTTTATACACCCATAAAAATAATAATATAATAATAAGGCAAAAAAAGATATAAATACTCATAGAATAATTACGAAAAACAAATACATTGAAATACAATGGAAATAAATAAGGCTGAAGAATAGAAGTAAATGCACAAATATTAAAATCTCCTTTACAGAAAAACAAAAATAGATTTTTTTTCTCTTTGGGACGGGTGTTTGAAGAGGAGGGAGGGAGGGAGGGTTTCTGGGTGTTTGGGACCCACAGTCCCGTAAAGACAGTGTACCTGAATTAAACACCACCATGGACAAGATCAATAAATAAACAGCTATCAAAAAGGAAAAATCAGTGGCTTGCTTCTTCTTATTTGTTTGTTGTCAGGTCGGCATCAGTGGTTGATCTCTTTAAGGGCACTCGGCATCTGCAGGCAGGTCGGTCGAACCTAAAATCTTCTTGCCATTCCAGGAATTCACACACCAGCATCGACCCCTCTGTCCGTCCAGAGAGGATTCACACTGCAGAGAAACAGAAACCCTTTTAATCAACTGCTTTCATTTTTCATTTTCATTCCATATGTGATACACACGGTCATGCAGCACTAACTGAGTGACATTACACTGAAACAAAAAACACACTCTGAGGTGCAAACTGAACAAACCCCTGCCTGCAACACCCATTAACCCGCACACAATCATTTGAAAGCTGTGGCTGACATAATCTTGGCTACATGCTCTCACACACAATTTGGTGAGATTCTTTTATGCTGAGTGGAGTCATATGAAGCCATTCCCAAAAAGCCAATACACACTGAGGGCAGATTTTACTGAAGATACGAACCTGTTTGGGTTTATAAAGCCCGTGTTTGTCACAGTTAGGGAGGTAGAATCTGGTTAATTTGTCTCCCAATTTCTGCTGGGATTTGGCAATCTTATCCAAGGCTCTCTGTAGCTCAACATGACAGGGCCCCTGTAGAGAGGAGTGAGGGAAAATGTTAACTGAGCTGTTAACTTCTGTATTTGCACAGTGCCAACACAGAGAAATAATAATCGACACTGCTTTATTATCAGCAAGCACGTGGGCTGACATCAAACTGCATATAAAACTTGTAATAACAAGCATGCCCATTCCCTATTTCCCCCTCCAACATTTTGTCAAACAGCACACGAGCTCCCCCTTGTGGTGGACTAGTCCTTTCCCCAAACCTCACCAAAACTTTTAGTAACATATTGCACACATATGATTTCACAGAATCCACACAGGGTTAGGGGTCTTACCTGTTCAACCAGTTTCTTGCGGATGGCGATGAGTTTGGCTTTCATACTCTCCTGAGCGTCGGCAGGCGCCCTCGGGTCGTAGGGCTTACTGTGCCCGGGGAGGTAGTGGCTGGAGCCGGGGTCCGAGACGATGGCTGAGTTCTCCATCTCAGCCTCTGGCTCTCCCTGATCTGGAGAAGGGAATTGAATGAATATGAAGCGGGACTGACTGAATGTAACTGTAAATTACTTCAGAATAGACTAGTCAAGTGTTTTGGAAATGTAATGGTGATGATTTGCTGGATGTGGTAGCCTAAAACACAGATGTCTAAATGTGGAGGTTATAGGCCTACCTTGTGTCTGGGGCTCGGGGGTCGTCTCGGGCTCAG
Organism: Micropterus dolomieu; assembly: GCF_021292245.1. Taxonomy (NCBI): domain Eukaryota; kingdom Metazoa; phylum Chordata; class Actinopteri; order Centrarchiformes; family Centrarchidae; genus Micropterus; species Micropterus dolomieu. The sequence continues at coordinate 2,397,217 of NC_060154.1, forward strand.
TGCTCGCCGTGCACACTGCTTGTCCCCGGGTGAGGGAGTGCAGCGGCCGGGGGTCGCCAGGTCTCGGGGTGCACCTCAGTCCGGAGCCGCATGGCGCTGTGTAGATCCCGCACAGCTCCCCGGCCGTCAGGGCGCAGGCGAGGCAGCATCCACAGCCGGGCTCCCGCAACACTTCAGCGCATTCGGATGCCACCGCTGGACACTGACTCAGCTTCTCCGGAGTACACGCGGCGCATCGGATCGGCTCTTGTCCCACCACTGGGGACCCCAGCGTCCCTGTGGACAGCACGGAGCACACCGCTGCCACCACGACGTGCTTCAAATATAATCCACCCATGGTCAACATAGTGAGCTGGATACTAAATATAGAATATAAAATGTAAAGCAAGCTAGAGAGAATAATCAAAGGAAAAAGCCGGATTCTCACGGTTCTTGCTCAGTTGTAGGCTATCTTTCGTTTGATTTTGGGAAAATGTCTAACTGTGCGTTGCGCGCAGCCGTATTTATAGCTGGGTCCTCTCTGAGTGTTTGACGCATCGGCGTTATGAATGATTTCTGAAAAGAAGGTGTGATGATACGATGGGCTCTGATTGGCCCGCCTGTGTCCGGCCAGGCAGCTCATTTGAATACAACATTCACGTCAATATTTATTTTGGAACAGGCAGTGCTTGCACGTATCGCTGACGAGTGACGACACAAGTGTTTGATGTTGCAATCAAGGACCCCCTTTTTCTCACCCGTGTGCTACACTAAACTACTTTACCCCACACCGGCAGATTGCAATAACAACACATATGCTCCAAGTTTGATTCTTTGTCTTTGTTTTCATAACTTGAAATGAGAAGTTTACACAGCGTCAATGTGGAGCTGACTGAATCAACAGCTCCTTGTGTTTCGTTCTGACACAAATGAGGTCCTCTCTTTAGAAGCAGAGTTGTCTATTCATTAAGATTTTCCGGTAGCCGCCTAATTGTCCTCCCCGAACTTCTTACACAACTTTGGGGAAAACGAATAATGAGCGCAAATTACGCACGCCCACGCTGAGAGCCCACTGCGGAGGGGTAATAAATCCAACTTCGAGAAATAGCTGCGCAAATGACGGTCGCATGTGTTTGCCATGGAGTCTAGGGCTCTGGACTGTGTGGTATGTGATCCCTCTCTGTCCCTCGCGCGAGCACTGAAGCCGGCTTTGGGCTCAGTCCAGGAGATGTCCAGTTGTAATTACCCGTTTCCTGGGACAATAATAGACCACAGCTTTGGATGGGGGCTGCGCGGACATGATCACAGACACGTATCTCGCCTCGCCACTCTCTGGGGGCTTTGATGATCCCATGCCTAGACGACATGCACGTTTTCACGGCTTGCTTCATGGCATTTGGTGTCCTGGCACTGCTGACCCCATACGGGCAAAATGTTCCCCAATTTTGAAAAATGTCTAAAAAAAAAAAGACTCCCCGTCTCTCTTTTTGTTTTATTTTCATCCCCCCACTTATCTACTTTCATATTAATTAAATAATGAATTACCTACTCATATCACTTTTTCTGGTGCAGTGGGTTTCATTGTGTGATCGGCTCCATGCAATTGCTTATAAGATTGCATCATCTGTCAACTAGTGTTAACAGTAATTCTCACGTGATGCCCAGATTTGTATTCCTCAAAGCTCCAGGCTAAATAAAGCTTACAGTGTAATCTGATGTGGCATGAGAGAGTTTTCTAGACCCCCCCACCCCCCATCTTATGCTGACATCTTCATCTGCTGTAAAGGTGAATTCAGTTCAATTACACACCAATAGTCCATGCTGTGCAGGTTACTAACAGTGGTGGAGAGTGTAGGTTCCATTTACTCAAGCACAATTTAGGTACAATTTTAACTTGGGTTTCCCATTTCTGCTATATTATACTTCAGTATCACCACTGACCTTCACATCTACCTGACAGCTACAGTTAATAGAAGGCTACTTTGTATATTAGGATTTGCATTCAAAAGATCTGCTCAGTTTACAAAATATGATCATTGATTGTAGATTTGACTACCCAACAGACTATAGACTATAGTTATAATGAGCACTTGACTCAACATTAAAATGTTGCTTACATGTTAATGCATATATAATAATAATCAAGTAAAATGGTATATTTAGTAGACTAATGTCACACTCTAAAAGGAGTCATTCTGCACAATTATTTTAAGTACGTTTTGCTGTTGTAAACTGCTTTTACACTGTTGGGCAGTTGAATCTGCATCATTGCATCATATTTTAAAGATGCCTGCCTTTGGTGTGAGAGACCAGGGTTCAATCCCCCTCTGTGACACACCCACCATTGTGTCCCTGAGCAAGACACTTAACCCCTGCTTGCTCCAGAGGCGTGCGACCGCTGACATATATAGCAGCTGTAAGTCGCTTTGGATAAAAGCATCAGCTAAATTAATAAATGTAAATGTAAATGTGTATCATAAATTTAGTTTGCAAAATCCTACGCAGCAAATAGGCTAGCTGTCAGATAAATGTAGTGGAGGGAAAAGTGCATTGCTTCCCTCATAAATGTTGTGGAGATGAAGTGAAAAAATTGCATAAAATGGATATAATCAAGTAAAGTATCTTAAACTTGTAGCAAAATACTTGAATAAATGTACTTACTGTAGTTACTTTACACCATTGCACTCTGAAAGAAGCTAGTCTGCATATTGGGTACTAATTATAAATTAAGCGTTAATTTCTAATAATCCGTGTGTACTTTTAAGTAAAATTTTTAATGCAGGTGTTTGACCTGTGTTGGAGTATTTTAACACTGTGGTATTACTGCTTGTACTTAAGTCAAGAATATATTATTTTTCCACCCCTGGTCATGAGCAGTCATTAAATGCTTAAAGGGTTATTCTGTATTTTTCAATTACAGATAGGATGTTAGATTTGGATAGGGAGACTGATCATAATTGAACATATGAGTCAGTTTACAAACCTTTCTGGTTTACAGAAAACCTAAAACCACTTATATAGAAAGCAGTAATAACATTTGGGATGTTACGTTGTTGTCTAGTGTTGGTATGTGTTAAGAAAGACCTGTCATTCAATTTGGAGGTGATATCAGGTTCCCAAACTGTTTTTTACTCCTTTATATCAATTTCCCACTCTTATTTCCCTTTACGTAGCTTTAAGGATGTAAAAATCCTCTCATCCCATACTTAAGCTATATAAAGTTAAAACTGTGTTTAAACTGTGTGAAATATTCAAACTGACCACACAATTTAATGACTGTACCATTCCATAAAATAGAAATAATTTGTGTTAAATTTACATTTACCCAAAAAATTCAGACTGATGGATTATTGATCCCTGTTAGAATTTAGAATAAAGTTTTGTAGGTCTGAACAAAGTTCAACAACTTTGTCATGGCTGACCTACAAGCAGAACAATGAGGTCCGGGAGTTGAAGAGGAAAGAAGTTGCATTTAGTTAATTCTATTAATAAAACATGTGATGTGTACAGCCCCATACAGCGTGTCCTAAAGGATGTCCAAATGTTTGTTTTTTCTCACTCTCACTGAACAGGAAGTCCTTTAATGCATAACTGAATAGTCCCATTCTCATCATGAAAACATTAGTTTACTGTGGGGAAAATAGGCCATTTACTCAAGTACTGTACTTCAGTGTGTTTTTGAAGTACTTGTATTTCACAAAACATACATTTTACCTAAAAAAAAATTTTATTTACACAAATGTAAACAAATATCTATATGTTAGAGGCTAAATTGCCTAACCCTGTTAAAAAGGGTTAAATTGTGTTCCATCTTGACCAGTTATAGTGTTGAAATAGATAAAGCAGCACAATAGTGCACAGGTCAGTGTTATCTGACAGGTCAGGATTATTATTTCTGATACATAGCATTATAGTACAGTTGGGTAGTTTAACTTTTAACAATGCAATCAATCAGAAAATAGCTGTCAGATAGATGTAGTGGAGTAAAAAGCATATTATTTTTTCCTCTGAAATATGGTGAAGTAGAAGTATAAACTAGCAAAACAACTGAAATACTCACTTCAAGTACAACTACCTTTTAAAGTCTACTTGGGGGCAGTACCTAACTGAGTAAATGTTACTTTCCACCACTATGATCTGTAGGAGGCTAGTCTATATACTTTTACTTTTATGTAATAGCATGGTTTGTACTACTCCACTGTAACTTAAGTAAGTTAGTAAAACATTGACCGAAGGACTTTTATCTGCAAAAAAGCCGGTACTTCTACTTTTCCTAAGTAAAGAATCTATACATGTTCCAGCACTGCTAATTTATCTGCTAAAATAGTGGCCAGTCATTGAAGTGTTAAAAGTTAAATTTTTACAGCCACAGTCGCATGGTTCCTGATGTGCGTTCTCTACGTGTTGGGTCAGTCTGTCCTCAGTTGAACTGAAGTCTGTGTCCTTGTGAGGGAAGTGGACTACGGGGCCCCTGGGAGCTGGAACATGGATTAGATGCTGCATGACAGGGCATTTATTCTCATTCCACTGAACTTAACCTTAAACCTAAACTCTTTAAAAATAGTTTGAGAAGGCCTCCACTCCTGTGCAAAGCACATCTGTCTGCAACATCTTATGATGTGGCCTCATGTGGCGGACTGACTGCTGAGGTAAAGCACAGCATGGGATGTAATTAGTAGGATGATGTCAAGACGGAGAGACATGATGGATTAAAACATGTGAAGTATTCTCATGAAGGAGCCACATGCTGTAGCTGACAGCTTGTGTGAGTTTGTCAGATCAGAGAGGCGGAGTGGTCAAACAGAACAGTTATCTCAGGTCAGGGACAGACCTACTTTTTCAAAAAACACATGTACACAGTTGGATCCGCCAGTGCTCCGAGACCCAAACCAGAAAGCCCCTGTATGTTTGCTGCGGGGTCTGTGTTTGGGATCGCAATGATAAGCGGGGTTTTCCATCTCTTTCAGATGTCACATGATGTAGATCAAACGGTGCTTGGCATTGAGCGTCCCGAGACTGGAATGTTTACCTTTGACAAGAGCACCGGGGAAAACAGTCTTGTTGTCTCAGGAGCTGCTCACACCCACACACACACCAGGTTTCATGTATGGTGATTTAAACCTTGCCGTTTGGAGGGCGTCAGAAGGGGGGTATCAACACCAGATGAGCTCAGAAAAATAGGGCTGTTTGAAATCACACCCACAGAAGGAATGCACACCTGCATGAATACTACAAGCCAAAATCCAGAGGTTCTCCGTCAGGTATAATGCTAAGAGGTTATTAAACAAGATGATTATGTAGCTTGTTTTACCAAGATTGGGGTACAACTATTGCCTTACTTTAAAGTTTATGGTTTATACGTTGTAACTAGTGGTAACTAATTTAAAAACAATCCCACCACAAAGTCGATTCAGTTGTTGTTCTGGAGCTCTTATCACATGATCTTCCACAGCAGGTGGAGTTCGCCCAGTTGTCACAAACCTTTCGGAGAACATCTAAAGTTGCACGTTTATTGACAAAACAATCTTACCATTTGCCGAGGAAGATCATGTTATCGAAAGTTTCTAAATGGACCTTGTGGTGGGATTGTTTTGTCAGATTTCCAAGGTCAAAAATGGACAGATTATTCAGAAAGGCACTTTAATGATCACTGCAACAAAAGAACTGCAAATCATTGTACAAAAATCCATTTATAACAACTTAACATTTATAGCTGCAGACTTGACTGATTAGTGGTGAAAGAAGCGGTTAATTAATGACTTACTAACACTTAAAGCCCCAAACCTGATGGCTAATGACACAGTAAGAAACTCATGACTCACTTTATAATGGGCCATCAGGTCAGCAAGTTAATACACCTGGAGACTTGGGACCATAAATACTCCTGTAATGCTTGATTTTATCTAAATATAAATATATTATTCCCTCTGCAGAGAAGGTGATTGGCTGCAATCTTCCATCTCTTCGGGACCTGTACGCCACCAGGACTCTGAGGCATGAAGGAAAAATTGCGGCTGACCCCTCACATCCCGGTCACAAACTGTTTCAGTCACTCCCCTCTGGCAAGAGGCTGCTGTCCATCAGGACTAAGACTTCTCGCCACAAAAACAGCTTCTATCCTTCTGCAGCTAGCCTCATCAACAAGACCCGGGTCCCCCACTGACACTCCCCCCTTCCCTCTCAAATACTGTATATCTTTGCACACGTAAACATTATTTAATTTCACATAATTGTACATACATATTGCATACATATTTGTTGTTAAGTGTAAATTGTTATTTTTCTATTCTTTTTCAATCTATCCAATATTTATATATTTCTACATTTATTTACGTCAACTGTATATTTGTCTTTGGTGTCTATGTGTAGCACCTTATCTCCAAAACAAATTCCTCGTACATGTAAAAACTACTTGGCAACAAAAACTTTTCTGATAAAAAACGTTTTTGTGATTGGCAAGGGAAAGAAAGGACACTGAGGTTGTTGGAAGACTTGGGCCACAACTTAGTGGTTACTTACTAATCACATTAAATGAATATTTCAAGCTGACGTACTGGTGCAGACGGAGGCTCTGGTCTCTGTGGGGGAACCAGTGTTGTTTCTGGTCCCGGGACGCAGCGGTGGCGTGGTCTGGTTAACCAGTGTCCTCTCCCAGGGCTAAGAATCAGCAGCCAGGAATGTGATGTGAGTGGGCACAATGACGCTAATCCCCAGCAAAGTTGTTCTTTTTCTTCTACTCTTCTCACAAGATTTCCTTAATCGGATAATCCATGTCTTATTAAACAGGCAATGCAGAACATAGACTGAGGTCTGGGAGGAAAACACTGAAACAGAGCTGGGTTAATTCATGGCGGAGGAGTCTCGGGACGCTCTCACTGCTTTAATGTTGTGAATGGGGAAATGGATTTATTCATTAGACCCACTACACCTGCATCTTGGCATGCCGTATTATGGTTCATCTGTGTGCGTCTGTGTGTGACAGTGTTTTTTGGTGTGTTTTCAATTAAGTGTATATGATTGTGAGCTTGTGATTGTACACTTGTGTGTGGGAAACCCAGGAAATCCAGGCTCCCATGCGCCAGCATCCATTGTGTTTAGTTTCCTCCTCTTTCTCTCTGAGTGACTGTGTGTGTGAGTGTGTGTTTAGCTGCAGTGCTTCCCTCTCACGTGGCTCTAATGAGAAGTAGGAGGTAGTCTGAGCCAGAGCATTGCACTTGGCAAAGTTAGCTGGAAACAATCTCATGAATGGGTCAAGGGAGTTACGGTTGCAGGCTTTACCATTATTATGTCCCCATGCAAGAAAATTGAGTTTTCCATCTGAACTCACTGTTACTCCCCCCTCCTCCCCTTTCATTCCATCAAATCTGTGTCCGAAGATCCTATCTTCAATGACAATAGAACAGCCTGTTCAGAACATCCACATGAAAGAATTCACTGAAGAAGAAGACTGAAAGACCATATACAGTGAGGGAGAGCTACAGTGTGATAAACACAATTGAAGTGTACAGTCACCACTCTTTGTAAGGCTTATTGTATCAACTCTTTGGCTCCACTTCGCTGCAGTTTCAACTTCATTGTCCCCTCCAAGGGGCAAATTATTGTGCAGCAAGGAATTACAGTTGAAAAAAGTGTATTTTTGTACTCAAATTTTTTTTCACATATCACAACAAGCACATAATGAATTTTAGATGAATGTTTTGAGACATCACAAATGACGTAGTATTTTCCCTAACCTCTAATGGTGTCTGGCCAAGTTAACTATAACAGGTAAAAACTTAGATTGTCTTCCCGATAGGCATAACAATATCCACAATGTCTGAATGCTTCCTCCTTGCATTAGAAGGTTATGACCTTAGTTTTATCTGCATTTAACACAGACCAGAGATAAAGGGAGTGAATATCCTTTAGTTTGTGCAACTCTAGAGCATTGAACATTTTTCAAAATTAAATGTTAACTTGTCTCTAGAAACAACACCCAGTTACTGCAGTTAATCGGTTAGGTAATGTTTCTTTAGTAGAAAATAGAAACAGTCCATCAAAACTGTTTACATGTCTATGAATTATTAGAAACCAAGATATCTTTTTTTTTGGAAAGACATGCTTCTGTGGCCCCATCCACACTACTCCGCTTTAAAACGAATACGATGTCCGTCCACACCAGCATTTTAGCTGCGTTCACGTACACTGGGCATGCACATGCCGGTGTAAACATGAAGCAGATGCTCTCTCTCTTCCATAGTTACAGAAGATTTGGTGATATAATAAAGTACAATAGACGAAGAACCACACCAGATATTTTTTTGTCATGGACCAATAATGAACTGGGACTGTTTCTGAATGTAACACGGGAGCGACTGTAATTACGGTGACATAAACAGTAGTACAAGTGTAGGCTATAAATGTTATTTGCACAGTACAAAATATGTTAATAAAAATGACCACTTGCCTTCTCAAAAATCTAAAATTCTGTCAGTAGCATTGTGTTTCTGCTTTGTATGACTTATAAGACACAATCAGAGAACCACGTCTACGTCATCATTTCTAAAGTCTTCCGTTTTTGCCCGTCTGCACTAAAACCCTCTCTGAAGTTTTAAAATGATAAACACGTTCGGCAGCGTTTTCAAACTTCTCCGTTTTACGTCTTCGTTTTCACTGTTTTAGTCTGGAAAACGAAGTAGTGTGGATGGGACCTATATCACAAATGATAAATTACATTTATCTCTATTGTGTTTAAATGAGACAAACATCTCAAACCTGGACAAATAAATCCCAAACTATCTTGTGGTGAGATGCCACAGGGCTAAGAAGAAATGTTTTCCCTGTTGTAATGTTAGTGATGGGACGTCCTGTGTCAGTGTAGAAATGTCAGCCTGTATGTCCAAGTATTGTTATCCAGATCTGTTTTTCACTGGATTTCAAAGTTTACCTCGGGTCACAGTGATCCGCTCTGTTTCTAAGGTTGTTATGAAAGTGGCTGCAGATTTCAAGGTGTTTTCTCTCAGCTCGTCACATTCCATCTGCGTGGACGTTCAGAAGAGACCAAACATGCAGGAGCGGCGGGAGAAGGTTAGTAAGGGTCACTGCTGTTCTTACACAACACAGAGTTCTTTGACCCTGGGTATACCTATGCTTATGTGCTTGCAGGGAAAACATAACACACAAGACAGAGAATAACAATCTTGCACTGGGGAAATCCTTGATGAGAAACAATCTTGTGGGAGGATGTTTTTTCTCCACTAATCAGAAAAGAGCCATTTGTGTTTTTGGCTCCTGCTGAAGACCTCTAGGAAATATTTTGTTTCACAACCTTGCAGAAGCTTTGGTGTGACACAAAATTTCTCGGAACAGTTCCGCACACTGAAAGCATTTCAGAGCTTAATCTTTGCATATGGAATTGATCAAATCTAAAATGCAATCCTTCAGGATGAATTATGGACTTGAACGCTTTAACTGTGCTCTGTGACGGTCTTCAGAGACTAAAAGTGGAGCAAATAGCCTGTATTCTGAACCAGTTCCAGATTCAGAACACTGGTCCTCCTCTGCTTGAAGATTTCACAAGAACAATTTGAAAAACATCATAAAATAGGCTATGTACTACTTTGTGCAATGGCAACTTTTTTTTTGTAAGACATAACTAATGACTTATTAATGGTTAAAATAGTTTAGTAGTTCTCTGTAACAAGAAGACATCAGAGACTATAATTACGATATTAGTTCAGTAACTTAACCAACTGAACAAGCCAACATCAGCAAGCTGCTATACAATGTGTTTAGAATGATGAGTAAAAGAGGTGAAATATAATATGGTTGAAACATCTGACCTGAACTCTAAATACAAATCAAGTGTCATGCTGGATAAGGATAAACCCCAGCCAACCTGGCAACCCAAAAATATTTTTTATTATTTGGCTCATAACTTTAAATCATAATCATTTGGCGGAGTCTAAGGCTGTCACACAATTTGAACGAATAAAACTGACTTATCCACATGAACAAAACCCATATCCAAAACAATGATGTAGAAATGTGTTTCTGTTCATTATTGGTGCCTCCACCGCCTCACTTGAGTGATAAACAAACGTTAGTCAAGGTAGCTGCATTTTACTAAGTCAGCATAAAAAACCTTTATCAGAGATTGTTTTATAGGGCGTCATATCCAAAATGCTTCCACACATTACAAATGGTTTCATCATGGCTGGCTAGTTTTCTACATTTTGTGTTATTGAAGACAACAACATAAAGCCCAGTACTGCAATTGGTCAGAGAACCATTAATACAAACACTGGCAACCCTTAATAAAAAGGGGTACCAAAAAGCTAATAATAATTTTGATTGACGGAAATGTTCTTTTCTCCTCTTTGCTGCCCTGTTTATCACCTCACGACCCTTCATATTTACTTTTCAACCCATTCATGGGTCTTGAACCCAGGTTGGGAACCACTGATCCAGGAGACCAGGGGTTCTTTATTTTAGTGACGATATAGTCCTTAGTTTGTTCTCAGGTGCATGCTGCGGACTTAATGCATGTTTGATGTTGAAGTTCACCACTTGTTTGGCCACACTCACGCACAAGCATGCACTCGCTTAAAAACGGATACAAACAGATATACAAAGATGCATGTTTAAAAAAAAAGCATCTACAAAGTTATACACACACACTTAAGCGATGGGGTTGTTTTTTTCCTCCCACGCTCCACTGTCCAAATTCCAGCAGGGTTTACAGTAAGGGATGTTATGACACATGGGGTCATTGGGTAAGCAGTGCGAGGGAGGGGAGCAGTGAAACTATCGTTAACCCTGCAGAGTGTCCCAGTCGGCTGCGTCACCGGCCCAATCTCCCCTCGGCTGCGTCTGACTCAGGCTGCTGATAGACGGTCGTTCCACTACACCACAGCTGTAAACGAGGCCTGAAGAGGCCCATTTCCGCCAGCTTATCTCAGTGTGTGTGCGAGTGTTTACATTGGCACTCCTGAGCCGGGCGTGTTTGATCATATCGGAGGGTCCGGCAGGTGGTAAACACACACACATTGGCTGTAACTTTCTCTGTTATCATCAAAAAAGCGGAGTATTGACATCCTCTGCTGTGATTGCACACAATCAGCATGAATCACAAAGCCAATAAGAGGAGGGCGGGTCACTGGTTCATCATTTACTCGTTGAAAAACACAACCTTGATGGTTTCATGTCAGGGCACGATCCTTGCTGTGTTGCCATGACAACCTGTCAGTCAGGATGCTCCACATGCCACAGCACTTCCAGCTGCTTTACTATACACGCACACCAGCAGCAAACACACACACACACATTTTCACTGATGAATGTTTAGAAGTCGGTTCTTCCTGTGACAGGACTTGAACCATCCCTTCGCACTCAGCTCGACACACAAACAGACACAATGATAAGGCCCCAAGGGTTTGTTTTGTTTTCTTTTTCCTTTCAAACCTCCCATTTGTTTGTTAGATTCTTCTGCTGGGGGGTGAAGTGAGAGGCAGAAACATGTACTGTTTAACCCACAGAGGCCCTGACACCTTTGTCATATCCATTGTACTATATAGAAAGACCGTCCTCATCAGCAAAATGAAAAAAATATGCTGTTTTACACCAGAGAGGGCAGTCCATGCGTCCCATTTCCTACCAGCGCTCGTTGTTAGTTCTTTTTAACCAAGCAGTTATAGTTGCCTGAGCTTAACCAGACTGTGTTGCAGCAGGAGGTGGCAGATCAGAAAACCCCGAGCTGTTTTAGAAGGCACGGACGAGTGACGTGTTTCCTCGTTTTTAAAGGGGGATCAGTCACGTAGTCATGAATGATCCGGTGCTTCTTATTACGTTTTATGGGCATTTTATCATTGTTTGTGTTTTGTACTGTTTTGTCATGTTTTCTTGCTTAGTTTTTTGTATGTGTATAAAAGGCGGATCTCCTTAGGCCACACCCTCCCTCATTACACAAATACACATCACCTGATGTGCGGGAATCCAATAAGCATTGAACTTTATACAGTTTGGAGTTGGAAAGTATGCATAAAAATGATGATAGGGTCAAAATACTCACTTGCCTAATAATTGTGCATGCGGCGTGTATACCATCGGTCCGTGCCATATACTAAAAATAAATAAAAAAAGGCTTCAGGGCCAGTCTTGGTCTCCTGTTTCAGAGTTTCTACCTCTGATTCAGGATGTATTCCAGTTTTCTTGGGCTGTCTGACAACACTAGTGCTGTACCTGAATAGGGCTGATTTGCTACTTTAAGCCAATGCTTTAAATATTTTGCTACCCTTGTTTTCTTTGTCCATCTCAGTTGTTTTTACAATCAGGTAATCATGACCAAGACTTGTTGTGTAACTTGCCAAGGTATTATCCTCAGTTGCTGTTGTGTATTGATATAGCAATGAAAAATCTGATGCTTCGAGTGACAACATCGGGTTCAAAACAGGTGCTCACTCACTGACGTTTAGGTTGCACCCGCAGAGGAAACCCACCCATTTCAGGCATCCATACAGTTTGTTATGGGAAGAATGTTGAAAGTACAAACTCAGGGGAGGAATGGTGAACTTCTCAGAGATTTATCGGGAGAAAAATAAAAGTCAGTCTACATTTGTAGGCTTCTACATTTGTACGGCTCCAATATAGTATAGAACTGGACCTCTGGAGAAAATCCACAGGTGTAATTAATTTCATTAATGATTGTTTACTGTCCCAGTAAGCCAGTGTCTGATCTGACTTACTTTAAGGGAAATCACCTTCACCTTGTCTCATATTTTGTAGATAACATTTAATGAACTTGTAATGAACAAAATATTAGTTTTTTGGTTTTATGTTTTTGGAAAGCACTTTGTAACTTTTAACCTGCCAGCTTATTAATATTATTATTCTTAAATGATGAAATGAAAATTAATTGAAGATTAATTGATAATAAAAAATAAATAAATCTCAGTTACAGCCCTAATCACATGAACTCTATTGAAGTACGTTATGTTTTTGCTACCTGATGCCTGGCTGCCTGTAAACTCACCGTACGATTGTTCGTCTTTTCAACATTCTTCTCTTGACGAACTTTTTGAGCACTGAATTATACACTCATACACTATCTGCTATCGACACGTACACAAACTCTGCTCTCATGTTTCTCTGGTAGCAGACGTGTTCATAACGTCAGTATGAGGCACCTTCTGAAAAACACCACTTGAATCAGGCTGACATTGACCCCGATGTTGCTTACATCAGCTACTCTGTTTTTCTACTGTTACGTAACTTTGTAACTGTGATTGATGGCCTCGTCATATGTACTATGGATGTGTATGTGTGTGTGTGTGTGTAGGTGAAAATCAGCACAGGAAGAGCGTTCTTACTCCAGGAGACACATCCCCACTGGCTTTATTTTTATAATCATAATACGTCAATATCATCGCAGTGCAAACACTTAGTATAAAATATCATCTTTAACAAAATGTACATTCACATAAAACATCTCAATAATTACATCTTCAACAAAAGAACTTGACAAATATCCGATCATTCATAATATATCTCTGAAAAAGACTCTACAATGTACAATAATAGCTAGTAATACCTACATATAACAATTGAAACCCGTATCATACAGTATGAAAATATCCAATTTACAGGAAAAATATTGTACATTACTCCTTTCCATCAACTGTTTAAAGCAAGTGTATAAAAATCCTCATTTTTAATCTCTTAGAAACTCAAAGTAAGCATTCAAGCTACTATATAGACTTTAAAATCTATTTTAAATATTATAAGAAGTACAACATCAGTCCGTTCAGGTTATGGTGTCCAAATAAATCTCTCTAAAATCAACGATTTGATGGTTTCATGTCAGGGCACGAGTCATCATTTGGAGTTACAAAACTGTTAAGGAACAGCTCAAACAGTAAAAACACAGCCATTCAACAAAAGGAAATCCACAATAACCGTAGCCACACATTCGGTTGTGCTACAGCTCAACACGAAAAAGTTTGATATGTTTATGAAAATAGGTTGGCACATTTGAAAACCAGCTACCTGTTGACTACAGCAGGAGCGGGGAGGAGGAAGAACCCCCGGTCTGATGTCAAACCATCCTGAAAATGTCCTCAAAAGGGTTTGCACACCAAACTCATGAAGAAGACACAGGTCAAAAAAGCACCTTACATTCAAGAAGACCGCTACCTTTAGCGCATGCATGAGGACTACAATAAAATAGAGTCACCGTGGGTCCGCTGCTCGGCCTGTATGAATGTTTCATTAAAGCATGCACGTAAGAGCCACAGGCTTGCAGGCAGTGCATGCTAGAACAGATTAGAGGAGTTAATGGCTGTGGTAAGCCGTACTGTGAGTAGCATGCTATACCATAAAATAAATCATCTGGATTTGTATGAGGAAGCCAGACACAGAGGTTTGGGTGTCTCCTCATTAACATCAGTTTTCTTCTCTCTAACAAAGCAGCTTTAAGTTCATAAAAATAGTAGAACAGAATATTTTAACAATAGAAAATATTTCTTAATAAACAAGCACGCAGAAAAAGGTTTTCTTTTTTAAACATAATTCCATGAGGAAGGAATCACACTCGCACAATACAGAAAATCAGTTTTCTAAGTCATGCTTCAACTCCACAGAGATACAGACTGGTGTGGCTAGCTATGCACACTCTATTGGCTACATACACTATCAGGTCAAAATAGAATCCAGCTGGCTACAGCATGCAAGGGTGAAGAGGCTGAGATAGGAGACAAACCGCTTTATTGCTACACTTTGACGAGGAAGAATCTGGAAGTCAAGCATCACAGGGAAACAGACAGCGAACATGACTGGAATGCAGCAGTGGCATCATGCACTTAAAGACACTGAACAGCTCTGCTCAGGGAATCAAGAGCTTACCTCATGTGCCGTTGGAGGGTTAAAGTAAAGGGTGGGTATCACCGACCCAGAAATGATTGAAGGCAATGCCCTGTCGTGTTTTGGCAAGTTTATACCATTAACTGCCATTTACAATTATACATTTCATCCACTTTAAAAACATGTATCTCTTGGACAACAATGACCCCTGTAATTAATTAATCTGAATTTATGTCCATTAAATCAATGCAAGATCTAAAAGGCAACAAAAAAAATGGCAAGAAACTCATTGTGAGGAGTGGTCGCTAAGGCAACAGCACTGATTTGGTTTTATACTGAGAGAAAAGGGTCAGCTGAAGTTGTTAAAGGAATTTGGGGATATTGTTGTGAGAGGCCTGCGTGCTACACTATCGATCGTTCATTGTGATGTGTTTTTGTTTGATGCTGAGTTGTGGATGCAGCTTTCAACTCTGAAATAGAGGAGACACCCGTGGCCTTTGATTGATTACAGAGCAACGTGGCTAAAGCATCCTGTATCCCATTCATGACACTCCACGGGTTCGAGTGCGGAGGGAGATTCAGAGGGTCCGAGGCCGCCTCAGACTCCCATGATTGGTCCTAAACGCAGTCCATCCCCTAGTCAAGGACTCCCATTGGACGATCAGTGTCTCCCACAGACAATACAAAAAGAGTGGAGAACGGCTTTACTTTTTCCTGCTTGTAATAAACTCTTTTAATAAACTCTCTCTGCTACTGCCATGTTGTTGCCATCCATGCTATTTCCCCAGCTCCACTCTCATTTTCTTGTTTTCCAGGGTCGCCATGAAAACAGCATCCTTCACACCATTACTGTGGGGACAGAGGGCAGGTACCTGGTGGTGCTGGTGGAGGTTGTTGGTGTGGACATGCTCGGGCTCGGGGTCCTGATGGTAGCGTAGGTGGTCACTGCGGGGACGGGGCTCAGCCTGGTGCACACGCTGCCGTGGGTGAATGTGCTCAAACGGCGCTCAGCGTTGCCGGTCTGCTGCTGGATTTGAGACGGCCTGCTGCTTTTCCTGCACCCTTCCAAGAGGTATGTGAGCATCTGACCTTTGCCCTTCACGCTGACCTGGCCACGGCAAACAAAATTGTAGTAGTCTTTGATGAGACGATAAACATCCTCTGTCACCTGGAGAAGAAACGCAGCATGGATGAGGATTCTCAGACTTTCTTATGTTCCTCATGTTAGGAGACAATTAGCCATCAAGCTCTCAAATACAATGCCTCTTCCACTTAAAACAATGTAGATAAGGACTTGAAATTCTAACCACTCATGTCTGTACGTTAAGCATGGAGCTACAGCCATGAGATGTTAGCTTAGCTTAGCATAAAACAGCTAGCCTGGCTCTGTCCGGTTTATTCCAGTTCTGTCCTGTCTAGTTTAAAATTATGCCTACCACTCACTAATTCTCCAAAGACACCAAAACTCACTTATTAACACAATCTAATCATAAACAGATGTGTGGTTTAACAGGAAAGTTAAGTGTTGGGGCTATTACTTGACAAATACGTTTATCCATCCATGCAGCACTTCTGCACATTGTCTCAGACTACAGAACGGGTTGCCAGATATGGTGGGAGGTTTTGAATCACTGTGCAGGCCCAATGGTACCAAACAAGCAACTTTACTATAATAATGTGCCCAGCTGCTGTTTCCCAAGAAATAGTTCCAGTTAAGCTAAGTTAGTTTTTTTAATATTCTTATAGTATTTGCACCATATCTGTATCATCATGTCATGTGTGACAGTTTTCTTGGTGTCATTTTGCCTGTATTGCATTTATTGACATGATGCTGTTTATGTTGTCCCCTTGAGACTTTACCTGGTTAAACAAAGGAAAAGAAAGAAGACTGCAATGGACTGAATTTACCGTACCTGTATCTTTCCTTGTACTCCAGTGCTGTCCATCCTGCTAGCTACGTTCACTGTGTTTCCCCAGATGTCATACTGAGGTCTTCTGGCTCCAATCACTCCTGCCACCACTGGTCCCACATTGATACCTGGAATAAACACAAGAGAGCTGAAACACACATAGATTTTGATGACTCAAAAAATTGTTGAATTTCCTATTGCGAAATACCACTGCACCACAGTTCTACCCTTCAATTCCTTGTGGCATGATTTATAAGGTGAATGCATCATTAATAAGCTAGGAGCAGAAAAGATTATGACCGATCCCTCCCTGCCAGGACAGAAACTTTTACCCAATGACATGGAAGCATGGACACTACACATCACCTTCACGCAAAGTCTCCATTTATTACACATAGTCTTTATATTCTTCATGCTGTTAACTGTCCCCAGTCAGTATTTTGCATATTACATCCTCTTCGTCTTAAACACTGTACAGCTCTTTTTATGGTTAATCTTTCGACATTTTTGAGCAAATATATTTTACATATTTTTAATGTAAATTTATATTTTATATTTAACATGCAATATTTGTTTCTTTTTGTTTTCTCTTACTATTATTGTCACCGTTACACACCAAAATGTGAAAACAATCACATGCATGTTTAAACAAAGCACCTTTTTTATTGCTAAATTACAAATATATGTATCGTGTATAATCTCTGAACTGACAAGATGATCATTGCATACACAGGACATACACTGATCCTTTTTCCTTTTGGGGTTTCAATTCTGTTGATGCTAGTTCAGACCAAGAATTAGTATCAGTAGTGCTGATCACATATATGGTCCGCCTTCCATGGCTGCTGCTGTTATTCTATGCATGTCTAAAGGATTGCAAAATAAACAAAACGATTTGACTAATTACACCACAGTGATGACATGTATCTGTTTCATCTTTACAGCCACAGTTCTGAAGGTTTTAGAGGTTGGATGACAATATGGCACACGTAGACTAAGACTTTCGGCACTTTCTGGAAATCCAGAATTACGCAGATTCCCAAAAGTTGCGTTTCAGCAAAGAGGGTTTAGCCAAGCACACAAACATGCAATTTTTACACATGGAGCCCCACAGTCTGCAGACAGGATGGCACTGTATACACCAGGCTACACTGGGATTAAACAAGGGCTCCTGTTGCAGGCTCCCCACAGGATACCCAACACAATGGAACCCAGAACTTCAGTTCTCGCTGTGACGAGCTTCCTGGATGCAACGCTCTTTCTGTGATGCATTTCCTTCCAAACCTAGTGGTGCGAAAGTGCAATATGTCAGAAGCTCTGACACCAATGTTTATATAGACCTGTGTGTGTGTGTCTTGTAACTCACCTACCAACACCAAGTTTACATAGACCAGTGTGTGTGTGTGTGTGTGTGTGTGTGTGTGTGCGTGCAGGTGTGTGTCTTCACTCACCTACTCTCAGGACAAAGTCATTGTAAGACTGGTAGTTGATGGCATCCAGGACATCAAACATCTCGATGGCAAAATCTGACACTGTGCATAAATGTGAGGTGATGGACTTCTTCGCCTACGAATCAGAAAAACATGTACATATCAGTACAACACAGACTTATGCACAAACAAGCATGCTTACATCCAAGTTTAGAAGTGATATTACCCACCAGTTCTGTTCCTGTGACATGATTAAACACGTTATTATCTTCGAACCCATGGTTTTCTACCAAAGTCAAACCACCTCTGTGACTGGCTGTTCAGTTTGCGTAAAGTTTATCAGAAGTTGCAGAAAGGACTCTTTTGTTTGTCAGCTTTGTAGGATTTAAATAAACTTTATGAATGTGGAATATGCTGACGCCATAGAGGCCAGTAATCCCTCACAGAGGATTTGTGGACTGAAACGTGACGGAGTTCTAAATATCAACACCCAGAAAATAACTACCTGAAAATGCCGGGCCTCTCAAAAATGCTGTGCGCACTCTGAAGAGTTTCGAAACAACCCAGCAAACACACTATATAGCTATTGCATGTGTACCTTAGAGGCAGTTGTAGGGACCAGCCCTACAGCAGCCATGTATGTACTGCCAATAGTCTTGATTTTCTCAATATCCTTGTAGCACTCTTTGTCCATCAGCTGTAAGGGAAAAAGAAGAGAAAAGGATGAAAACAGCAGGAAAGCATTACAGCTATTACAAATTTCAAAACAAATTTGAGTAAATTGTCAGTTTAAGTTCATATATATCATAGGTTGTGATGGCAAACCAATCCAAATGCAATTTTAAATGGACTATTTTTGAGCGTTTGAGTAAATTAATGTTTTATGTTGCTGATTATAGATTCAAGTAGGCCAAAAGTCATCTGTAAGTAATTTCTCATTTTGAAAAACTTTCCCAACCGCAACCATTGCTTATTATATTGCATCAATAAACAAGTATTTTTTAAACCCTCAGTCATGGCCACAATGTCATCTTTGAAAATGACATTATGGAGGTCATATTGCAACGGAGCTTCCCTCCAGAAGATATAGTAGGCAGACAGGAAACTGCAGATTTATGCTGGAACCAAGCATTTACTCACCTCATCAAAGTCAGCGATTATCTCATTGAGCAGCCTGAGACACTCAACGCCCATGTTGTTCCCGTCCAGCTCAATGTAGAAGTCGTTGAAGTTGGCGATTGAGGCAAACAACACTCCAACCTGAGCGTATGACTGGTAGTAGAGGTCCTGGAGGGGAGAAAAGTTAAGTCAAAAATGGCCTGATCAAGCTGTAATGTAATGGTCAACGGTGTTTTTAAAAAAAGTGCAAAGAACGCCACTGTTGGAAGCAGAAAAGAAAACATTAAAGCATAGCAGGTCAGTCTTTAGGTTTGGGAACATGTAATAATATAACTTCAGTGTCCGCCTACTTGTATTTAAGTATTTTATTGTCATGGATGGATGTACACATATGAAGGAACTTATAACTCTGGTTCTGAAAAGCACTATAGAAATCAAGTTTACTTTCTAGTTTGTCAGTGCTTCCACCACATATCACAGTCTTCCTCAGCAAATGCAGCTTGACATAACCTACAGTACGTGTGGTCGACTGCAGACTGAACGCCGTCTTGTTATCACATTACTATCACAAGTAAGGTGATGACACCTCCATTTGCTGAAGAAGGGCTTTAATTTTCCTCTTGATACAAATGAGAAAGTTTTTTTTTTCCCTCTCTCTTTTTGGAAATGTAAATGTAAATCCACAGACCTCACTGTAAACGGTATTTATTTGAGCTACTTTCTACTGAAGAAACAGTCTCTATAAAATGAATAACAAATGTCCTGTTGTTTAACCAGAGTAGCAGGGACACTGTTGTTGGATTGATACATTTGTGTTGAAGTTTTTTAAAATGTCCTCTCCTGCTGAACACATACGACATTTAATTTGCTTTCACTGATGTAAACGAGACACAAACATCATAGCCTTGTTTTTAAAGGCAGGGTGCTGGACATTTTTTTTTCTTTATCCATTTATTGTAAGCCAAATTCCAAACTGTGATGGAAATTTACTGTATTTAATTAATCTTTAAACAATTACTTGCACATTCTGTTTGCTCCTTGTCAATTTATTTGTACTTTGACATATGGGATTTACAGCAGTTATGTTAATAAAAGCCATATGCACTGTAGCTGCAAATTCAGATTCAAGAGAGCTTCTAAGTCAAGTTATCTCCGACAGCAAAAGTGTTGCTATGTTACCAATCAGGTGCCATTCAGAAATATAAAACAATCAAAGAGTACTGGGACTTCAAATTTACGCCCAAATCCCAGGAACAAATATGTGTATGAAGTACAAACAAAACTAGTATGCTTGCAGGTAGCCACAGTAGTTCCACATGCAATAAAAACTCTTTCTCTATCACTGTTTTGGAGCAGTGAAACTTTGAATTCCAGGCAACAGAGTCCCACTGTGCTGTGTTGTGAATACAGTACATGGGTGAACTCAGAGGAAAGAGAGGAAGCCTTTCTATACACTGTAGCTCCAAGGGGTCCCCAATGTGGCGGAAACATGCTTCCTGACTTCCTGCCCCCAGTGTTTACTAGTCACAGCCTCAGACGATCCCTGCACCATCTGATGCATAACCCGCTGATTGTTAAAAAGAAAAGGCCAGTGTTACTGTATCTTTTCATTATTATTAACAAATCCCATGACAAAATCAAAACCAAAAATAGATTTAACCTACTTATGGCCAAAGTTTATGGCCACCTAGATCATGCTGTGCACTGTATCGAGAACCACTGTTGTATAGATACTATAAATAAGCTTGCTTTGCTTCCCTTGTCCAAAAACAAACAAACAAAAAAGCCATACTGTTGCATCTGTGTGTTCAATGTAGTTTATTCCAAAGATGACAGCAGAACATGCTCAGTAACGTCTGCCAAGATATTTTGAATAATAATAGACCGTATGTGGTTCTTCAGGGGTTTGTTGACAATAAAAATATGCTTTTATTTTTGCAGCAGTTATTCACCGGAAAAGTCTGAAGGCTCTGCTCTCGGTGTTTTGCTACTAAAGGTCAGCTACTCGTCATGTGGAGTACTATAGCTAAAAACAGCTGTATAAAGCCATTGTGATGTAATCAGAGTTTTTTCATCTTGGGATTGTAGATTTTAAATTTTTAACAGAAGTTTCTAAGTGACAAAGTGGGCACATAGAGAGGGCGGAGCGCATGAAATGCACGGACATTTACCAGGAAGAGAGGGTGTAATGTAAAGAAGCTGTCGAGGTGCATAATGGGAAACGTAGGATCCTGCATTTTTGGAGTTTAGAGACTTAAAGTCTGGATATCTCAGACTGTGATGCATCAATTTTGAACATTCTTCTTTTGATGTGTCCCTTTCAACACCTCGAACTTTATGAAAGTGCAATACTAAGTCTGGCATTAGTCTGCTGCTATCCTAAGTGTTCCTTAGGTCTGTAGGTGTCAGTCAAAGACCCCCTTGTGGTCAATGTGCCGTTTGTTATGCTACAATTTAGTCCAGATTTGGTTACAATATGCTAAACAGGCTACACTCTGGCTTGTAACATCAAAGCTGTGTCCTAATTGCAGTACTCTTCTATTTACGCAAATTATGCACTGAATACTTTGTACTATACAAAGTGTTATAATTACACAATCACCATCCAAATGAATGTGATCCTTCATTAAATCAGCATTTCCTGCTTTTGCATCTATTTTGCCATGGTAAAAGCAGATTTTTGAATCATACAATAATATAGGAGATATGTTTTTCCTGCTTATATGCAATTTAATGGAAACATTTCTAATAAAAAACATTCTGCACAAAAATAATGCATATTTTAGCATATTAATTGGACGCCTGGCAGGATGAATGGCACATATTTCACTGGTTATGGGCCATCAAGTCTATTCCTAATATTTCTGTCCATGTTGTATATTCACGCATGACTTTTAGCATGAAGATTAGGACCACAGCTTTAGTGTTTACAAAAGCTACAAATTTCCTGAAAGGATGCGTGTTTTCATCACTTCCTAAGAAAGGGGGAGGGAGCCCGAGGAAGGAACAGATCAGTGGATGTTCATCAATCAGTGGATACAGACACACAGGACTGTCAGCTCACACTTCCAGTTTAACACCACAACACACAGTCGGGGAAGCAGCATCATTGTGCTAAACAGCTGGGATATTTTACCCCTTTGAGACCCGAACTCTTCAATTATTATATATTGGACATTTTTTGGCTATATGGGAAGTTGTTGGCATACAAACACCAAACATAAAGGAAACTATCCACTTGTGCATCTTCAGTGTTATCAAAACACCCGATTACCTTGAAATGAAGATTCTAGTAAGATGAGATTTCAAACTAGCCAATAAGCACTGGTTTGGTTTTCTATAAGTCAAAAGATGCCTCAGTCATACTGTGTTAAATTTGTTTAAAAGACACAGATTTTTAGACATCTAGGCCTCTGGTTTCATGGCAGTATGGGCTGGGAGCATAAGCGGACTTAAAGACCAGTGGCAGTATGTGCAAATTCAGTGGTAATGAGACTGAAAATGTTTTTCAGGTACAACGAATCATCTGCATGGGTTGTCCCTGTAACAGCCATGTCTTCTACATCTCATGCATTTCATTACCGTTTACAGAACTTTATCACCCCTGAGGTCCAGACAAACAACTGATGACAGAAATCTGAAGTGAAACACTCGATTCATCATCTTAAAATAACGAAATTTGTCTTGATATCTCATTCCATTAAGAGGGTTATTTAACCAAATTCAGCTCTGTGTGCACGGAATAACAAGTCTAAATGAGAAATGTCTTATTTATTATGCCTAATATACTTCATGAAGGCAGCAGGAGATGGATTATATTATTCAGCAGGACTGTGTTAAAAACAGAGTGGAAAACATTATTGCAAGTAATGGAAAAATCTGGAGCACTGGCTCAGTAACTCTATCAAGCCCTGTGTAATATTTCTATAATATCCTTATATCTGGTAGAGTTTAGTACTCTACAGTGAGCTTAACATACGTGGATTCTATTATGTAATTTCTAATATCAGAATATCATTATTACCATGATATTCCTCTGTCATCAGTATTCACTGCTTTGATTTGTTAATTCATGATATAGTAACATGTATTCTGTTTTACCTACATAATAGTGAGTTTATCACATTTTTCTCTTATATTAGTCAGACTTTTCTGTAATACTAGAGTCCCTAAAGTACAAACAGTTCAAATAGTCTGAATATTTTGGTTTGTAGTTAGGGACCTAAACCCGTGTTATTGTTGTGTGGCCATGATCCCCCAACGGATTATAACATTTATTTAAAGGGTCATAAGATGAGTACCAGAGTAAGAAGTAGATAAATAAATGTGTTATTCAGAATTATGTTTATTTTTCAGACTTTTCCCTAATCTTTGCATTTTTGTTGTGTAATACTGTTTACTTTTGGCTCTCACAATCTAAGAAGGCAGCAGACACTACCATCTATAGAAAATGTGCTTGTTAAGATAGATGTCTGGGTGTCTTTTGAGCTGCAAATCACCAAAAAAGCACTTCCTGGGGTGTATCAGGAAGCACTGGGAAGGAATCTTCGCTGGCTTCAGAAGCCTTAACTCTCTTTAAACTGATGATGGCTCTTGGACAAGCCTGGACATGTCTGTGGATGCTCACCATGTTCCTGGGGTTTGACATGAGGAAGTGCTGAGCCACATGAGCTGGCAGCAGGTTGAACAGGATCCTCTTATTGTCCAGCTTCACCTTCTCCATGTCGTCTCTCTCCTCCTCCGCCTGTACACCATCAGCAGTCACGCAACACACGAAAGGAGAAGGAGAGGTGATTCCTTACAGAGTGATACGAATGTAGAAACCGATGTGTTTAAATACAATGAGCTTTTTTACAGTAGTTCAAAGCTCAAAGGTAGATGTAATTGCGTATCCTTATCACTAGAGGGAGATAATGTTTTGCTAACAAGACAAACATTCACTGGCATTCTTAAAATAGAAACATACACTTCAATTATCTATTGAGACTGCATAAGACCATGCATGCAAACACACATGCAAAAAATATGCATCATATCAAAATATTACAGACTGAAACTGAATCCTAAAATGTTTGTTTGCCAGTCCATTGAAAAAACTTCACTGTTTCCGCCCAGAAATTAGTAATATTATGCAATATTTTGTTTAGTTTTCTTAAATAATTACAAGGTGAATATACAAATTGAAAACAAAAAAATGAATGTAAAGATTTATACACTGCAAGAGAAAAAGAAATACAGAAAAAGTTGCATAATTAGTTGGTTTAAAAAATATTTAAGATTCTCAGCCAGTGAGGAGCATTTCTGCGGTACACATATAACATTATTCTGCACATACATACATACATACAATGTCTGAACTGATGCAGTAATGACAGAATAACTGACCAAAGGATCTAAACAGGGAAATACATGCTGAACAGTCAAGGTTTCAACTGTCATCTAGTAACATCCAGTATCACCGCTGGAGCTCAACTGATACTGGATTTTAAAGCTGATACCAACATGAAATAACTGACCGACATTTTTGTGTGTGTGTCTGTTGAAACAAGAAAGAATAAAGCAGTTTGCTGCAGTACAATAAAGAACAAAATTATTATTTGATACTAAGTTACCATAATCTGAATTGGAAACACATTGAATATATTTATACTGCATTGGCATGAAAAACATTACAATAATTTAGCACTTGTGTTTATATGTTTGTTTTTTTTACCACATACACACAAGGAGCACTTAGACAAAGCAGGGGCCAAACTGACTTCCCTATGATCAATGTCCAACCTGCTCTACCAAAGCGACTTACTCTTCCCTAAACACAACAGGAGCATTTTGGGGTTCAGTGTCTTGCTCAAGGACACAGCAGTAGACAGGAGGATCAAACCACCAACCATACAATTACCAGCCGACCTGCTCTACGACCTCAATTATAGACATACATGACTAAATAAGACTTTATTGCAGTGCACAAGAACACTGTATGCCCAAACACATTCATACCTGAGTAGCCCAGAGATAGTCCAGCCGTAGCTTCAGGTCCAGCTGTCTTGAATGCAGAGCCAGAGCTCCAGAAAACAGCAAGACAGCCAACACAGGATCGTACCCTCGTGTGTGGAGAAACCCTCCTCTGAAAGACACACACACAGAAACAAAATGGGTTGTTTCTTTATGTTTGATTAACTTTGTTATTATAACAAAAACATATAAGACATATACTGTACAGTCCCTTCCAAAAGTATAGGAACAGTAAGGCATTCCTTTGTTTTTGTTGTTCACTGAAGACATTTGGGTTTAAGATCAAAAGATGAGTCTGAGACAAGAGTTCAGAATTTCAGCTCTCATTTCCTGGTATTCACATCTAGATGTGTTAAACAACTCAGGACATACCAACCTTAGTTTGACTAGTCCAAGTTTTCATCCTTGGTTCAAACCTATAAAGACTGCATTTCCTGTTAAAGAGGATAAACCAACATGAAGACCAGAGAGCTGTCTGTGGGAGAAAAGCAAGCCACTGTCAAGCTGAGCAAAGAAGGAAAATCGAACAGAGCCATTGGACAAACATTGGGCAGAGCAAGCACAACAATTTGGAATGTCCTGAAAAAGAAAGAAACTACTGGTGTACTGAGCAACAGACGCCCAACAGGTCGGCCAAGGAAAACAACAGTAGCTGATGACAGAAATATGGTGAGAGCTGTGAAGAAAACCCCCAAAACATCAGTAAGTGACATCAGCAACGACCTCCACAGTGCAGGGTGAAGGGATCACAATCCACTGCTGGAAGAAGACTCAGAGAGCAGAAATATAGAGGCCACACCACAAGATGCAAACCACTCATCAGCAGGAAGAATCGCAAGGCCAGATTGAAATTTTACAAAGAAGTACAGAGATGAGCCACAAACGTTCTGTAACACAATCTGATGGACTGATGAGACCAAGATTAATTAATAAACACCCCGAAACAAACAAGAACTGAAAGAAGCTGCGGTAAAAGCCTGGAATAGCATCACAAATGAAGAATGCAACAGTTTGGTGATGTCGATGGGTCGCAGGCTTGAGGCAGTTATTGCAAGCAAGGGTTCTGCCACCAAATATTAAATGTTATTTACTTTAAGATTATTTGATCTATTACTTTTGCTCACCTAAGAATGCTGTGGTCTGATACAAACGGTGATATGTCCTAAGTTGTTTAACACATCTAGATGTGAATACCAGGAAATAAAAGAAATTCTGAACTCTTGTCTCAGACTCATCTTTTGATCTTAAACCCAAATGTCTTCAAATTCAAATTAGCTTTACTGGCATGAATGTATAACAACAATATTGCCAAAGCATCATACAAACTACAGTGAACAACAAAAACAAAGGAATTTGCCTTACCGTTCCAATACTTTTGAAGGGGACTGTAAATTAAACCATATATTGGACCACAAACGCTGATCTTTTTCATGTTAAACTGCACATCACGCATGCAGCTCAGTCTCACCCCACGGCTTGGCGATAGCCACTGGTCTCCATGACGACGGTGTAAGTGACAGAGAGGAGGAGGAGCAGGAGGATCTTGGGGACCGAGGAGACTCTGAGGTAGGGGACAATAGTGAGGGTGCCGGCCACGCAGGACAGCAGGGCGTATGCCATGTTGGGACAAGCTCTGTCGGCTGTTGTGCTGTTGGCATCTGTGGGGACGTCCTCCACTGAGTCGCTGGAGTTCATCCCAACTCTCCCCCAAGGAACACATCCCACCTGGGGGAAGGGATCACAATAAAGTGGGTTACATAAAAATACCAACCTAAAATTAAGCTTCTATCAGTTGGACACTGTTTATGATGATGCAATAAACTAAACTTTACTTTATTTAATGAACTGTATGAAATGAATTGTTAGCTTTGGCAATACTGTTGTTTAACATTCATGCCAATAAAGTTGAATTGAACTGAATTGAATATAATTAAATTGAACAGAGTAGCTGTTTATATTATTAATCAAGTAACAAGAAAATGATATAAAGACTAAATTAGTTAGCTTTAGAGGTGTGGGTAGACTGATTTTACTTTGGACAGAGCCATTCTTTTTTTTAGCCTTTATGTAGCTAAGCTAATAGCATTCTAGCTGTAGCTTAATATTGAAAATGACAGATATATCGATCCTATCAACTAACTCGCTGCAAGAAAGCCAAGCGGGAAGCTTCCAGTCAGCAAACTGATGACAACGCGAAGTCCCTTAAACCTGCATTCTATCAAACGGCCAGCAGGGGACGACTCTTCTGGTTGCAAAAAGAAGTCCCGGCTCCGTTAGAAATAATGGGAAAATGACCCTACTTCTCAGCTGAATAATTACCTCAGTAAACACTTTCCTAATGAGTTTATGGTCTCAATCAATAGACCATGAAGCAGAGTATGCTTCAGGGCGGGATTATCTATGATTGACAAGTCGTTACCAGGGCGACCTGTCAATCAGGCTAGAGTGACTCGTACCCACGGCACTGTGTAAATTTTACCAGCGCTATTGAAAAAGCTTATTAGGATTTGGCTGTTCACTTTCTCTGGTGAGTAGATTTAGTTTTAAGACTGTTGTTCCCTAGACAGTTAGCTCCACCGTCACAATGCTAGCATGTTGATGTTTAGAAGGTATATTGTTTATAATATTCAATATTTTAGTTTAGCTTGTTAGCATGCTAACACTAATTTTCTTGTATTATTATTTATTATTTGTACATTCAGTGAATTATTTAAAATGTAAGGTTCTGGGGGTGTTTTGCATTTACAAAACAATCAGCAACAAAACAGCTGGCTGTAAATTAGCAGGGCCATCCCTTCCCTACATCCGTGCCGCTACACCTTTGCTTTACTGTATTTCAGTAGTCACACACCCACACACAGACACACACATCAGAGCCTGACTGAGTTTTGGGGCTGATGTTGATATCAACCGATTTTATTTTAATGGGTATTTTACACTTGAACAACAAATGTTTAATTCTTCTGAAGATCTGCAGGACCATCTGCTTGGCTGTGATGTGTAACTTTGTCAACTCATGTACAGCAGAGACTTGGTGAGGGTGTAGTCTGCTGGATGAACAATGAAATGATATTTTAACCCCCCCATGTAGCATTTATGAGCAATTAATACATTCTTTGCAGCATACTATAACACGTTCACATGCACACTGATGTCTCCCAGTTTCAATCATTCGTTTACATTAAACATAGAGAAACCTGGTTATTCATATCGCGGTATACATGATTCTGATCATCTACAATGGTGCAGACATGTCATGACATGTCATTAATTCCTTAACATCAAGCAAATTTGTCATTTCATGGTTTGTCAGCTTCAACTCTGCTGCACTTACCTCCCTGCTAGATTTGGATTCTCCATCTGATCATCGGTAATGGATTACGAAGAGTGACCGTGCAATTTATGCTTGTCAGCGTGTCATAACATCATTTATGATGATATACACTGTAAAGATATACTTTATATTATCCAGTATCTGTATATTATACAGTATATCTTTTGAGTAACTACTGCTGTATGTAATTCAAGTTGAAGATGCTACTGGTGGCCTTGGGATGAAGTGCTGGCCATTGAACTACACCTGTGTTATTCCCCATCTCTCTCTTTTTTGTAATTTCTCTATATTGTCATAATGTCATAATCTCTCTATATGAATGTGCACCTGCACACATAGCAGACAATAATCGCCACCTTGCTTAAAATATTTACATGCCACAGCATCTCAGTTTCTAGCTAGCATATGGAATAACCCTAAGAAGCCATATCTCCAAACTGAGCTTTTCCAGGTTACTCCAGAATCAAGCGCGGCAGATCATAACTGGAGAACTGTTGTGCATGTGAATGTGACTGTAAGCACGTATTTAATCTGACCGCCCCCAAAGAGTCTCTGTACAAGGCTCCCTATCTGATGAAATCATTTTAAATACCAGGGTGCCTTGAGGTCGCACTGTATATCACTTTTTGTATAACACTTTTTTCTGTGTATGTAAATGAAATGCAGATCTATGACAGCAACTTCTGTCTTTTTAAGTATGCAGATGACATGGCTGTGGTAGGTATCATGTTCAAGGGTAATGAGGAACCGGAAAATTCCTACATTAATCACATCAACAATCTATTAACATGGTGTGAAGAGAGTGTTTTGCTCCTAAACGCTAATTAGGTACTTGTTGTCAGCAGGAGTGGTGGGCAAGCAATGTGTCAGTCAATTGCAATTAGAAATAGTTAAACATTTAACACAGAAAGCAAGATCATACAGAACCCACAAAGACAATTGGCTGAGCTATACACCACACAAACCAGGAGCCACGTTAATAGTTCAGGACTCTTCACATCCTTTGTTTAGTGATTTTCAATAAATCCCTTCAAGAAGAAGATAAAGGGAACCCACAGCATCCTTTAGAGATACTTTATTTCATCCTCTGTCATCTTACTAAACAAATATATAAAAACTACCAATTGGGATCTTAAAAACACACTTACCACACAGGCCTGGGTAACAGAGTAGGTAAGCAGAATGAGGAAGACACACAGCACTGTTCGGATCTGGATGGTGAGGCAGCCTGGTTGGCACTTAAACCAGAGGAAAGAGAAATGGAGATGGGGGAGCGGTTGGAAAATAGAACAAGTCGGTACATGGAGCACCTGTTTATCTACCTCAATAGCATTTGAGACACATCATTAGCCAGAAAGGGAAATCAAATGAGTGCATTTTGTCGTGTGGTTCATTATGTGCAGGCCTAATAGAGGAGATGCTTAAAGGATATGGTGTCACTTCAATGTAATGTGATACCATAGTGTCATATAGAGGGTATGAACATGATGTCAGAGTAAATAGAAGTCATCACGGTCACTCCAACCTGACTTGCAAGTATGTAACAATCAGCATGTGCGGTCATGCTTTTACAGAGAAGAAATTACAACAAAAACTGTGCTGTGATTACTTGTACGTAGTTTATTTACAAAATTGCTATGCTTGTAATCAAACAGCACCGGTACAATAAACACAGCCCGCCAGAGTTTATGATCCAACACAGCTGTTTAAAGACTGGTTATAATATAAGATATAATATCTTCCAGAACCTGGGTGGTGATGGTGCAGTGGATAAGATGCATGGTTTTGGTTTGAGAGACCTGAGTTCAACTCCCCTCTGTGATACGTCCACCAATGTGTCCCTGAGCAAGACACTTAATCCCTAGTTGCTCCAGAGGCGTGCGACCTCTGACATAAATAATCGCTTTGGATAAAAGCGTCAGCTGAATGAATTAATGTAATAATATCAAGCAGGTTTTCACAGTATACTGAAGTAATGTCAAGCACTTTCTAATAAGAGGTGTACTTTAATGTCAACTAAACAAGCACATCGTTTTCTGAATGAGAAATGTAAAAAATTTAAAGCATTTACAAATCTTTTTACAGACAAACAGAGTATTTGTTTCTTGGTCTTGAATACAGCAAAGCTCAAAGGTCGACTATTTTATAGAGCTTTTAACCAGCATATCTGATCTGATTTTGATACACTAACAATTTGTGCTTTAAAATGTGAATAGGCATCTAAAGGCTTTCAGGCTTTGTTTAGTGGAATGTAATGCAGACATAACTAGTCAATTCATTTATTAGTCGAGTTATAGAAAACTAAATTTTGATAACTTATCTTATCTAGCAAAAAAGTCAAATATTCATAAGCTCCAGCTACTCAAATTCGAGGATTTCTTGCATTCAATCGGTTGAAAAAAATTGTAGATGCATTATTCGAAAATGAAAATGGACCTTAGTTGCAGCCCTAGAGTGATGTTATCTTCTTGGCTGGAGCTACAATACTCTTTATGCATGAGGAAATAACATTGTTGGCAACATTTCAACATCTACTACTGTCCAGTACATTATACAGATCACTGTTTTGCCATTTAGCTGTGTAGGAGAAGTTGGTATCATATAAAAAAGTGGCATCAGTGTATACCCTCTATACAGACGAGTTACTGAGCAGAATCATGTGGGAAGAGGTCTGGGAATCCTACCTGAACACTTGTGAGATGTAGGTACATGACACAGGCCACATGGAAACACACACATAGCACCAGCAGCAGCAGCACCAGCATCCCCCTGAGAGAGAAGAGTGAGAAGGGCTTTCCCAGTTTTCCACTGACTGCAATGAAAACACCTTCCATTTTAATTGCCTCACTACTGCCAAGCAAGATAGATCCAATTACGTTACACGAATGGGCAAACTGCACATGTAGAAGAGTGTGTGTGTGTGCGGTGTACGTACTGTGGAATCATTAGCAAATAGATAAGGCCAAACAGAGCAGCGAGGATCAGCGAGAGAACCACTGCATTGATGAAATGGTCGTCATAGACCTGGTGATACTAAGGACAAAACAGAGAGAAAATGTCAACATGAGGCATTCATCCATCCATCCTTTCAGATGTTCATGTGGGGCTAGATAGGAGTCCTTTTCCGTGGGGAACCCTTACCCTTTTACACCAAATGCATGTGCAAGTGTGATATTGTGTAAGACCATTTTTCTATATGGGGTTCTTTGGAGGACAGTTGCATGGTTGTTCAAGGTTATTTCTCTTTCATTTGTTCAGATTTTGATGAATAACCTTTCAGTGCATTTTCCATTCCAAACCCAAATACCAACAAGAGTTGGGTCAAGATATTTACAGACATTTCGTGAATCTTAGTGCACAATCGTTTTGACAATGACAACATTGGTGAAAAATCTTTGACAATGCAACATTGGTGAAAAATCTCAAGCATGGCAGGATGTTGAGAGAAAATGTATATTGTGACTGTTTTCGTCCTTTTTTAGTCCGTAACATCCTTATTGCCTCTGTAAAGCTTCACGGAACTCTCTTCATTTTATGTTCAGCCTCGTACAAACTATGCAAGCTTATGTGTTTGGTGTAAAAGACAGATTAGGTGTTTCCTGGCTTGTTGGGATATAGAATCAGTGTCCTTACAGTTTGATATGCACAGAATACCTTAAAAGATTCCCAATCAACCTGGCAACTACCACTGTGTAGAAGCAGCAGCTCACTCTGACCATCTTCTTCCCTAGACCCTCTGATGCTGAGCTCAGATATTCCACAAAATTAATTTTACCTGCTTGCATCCACGATCTTATCCTTTGCTATCCAAAGGTAGATGGACCTTCACCTTTAGACTCAACCTCAAGTATAACCCACTTGAGAGAACTGATTCCACCTGCTGTTCTCACGCTCCATCTTAACCTTGTGAACAAGACCTGTGATAATTAAGTCCTTTACTTGGGGCAGCAACTCACTTATGAGAAGCAGCTAAACAAAAGGACAGAAGAGTGGGAATTCTCAAATCCTGAATCAACTGTCATCGTCTCGGATTAAGGTCACAGACATCAAGGTAAGAAAAGCTGTGCGGTTATCTTGTCATCAGCTTAAGCGTTGAGTGAAATGTTTGCCTTGTAGATGAAAACGTGGATAAAACTGAAGAAAAGTTAACATCAACCATGAATGTCTTTGTTAAATGAATCCATCTATTGGTTGGTAAGAGGACCTACCAACCGACAACAGAGTGACCTCCCTGGGGCCATGTGCAGAGAAAATGAAAGGATGTAGTCAACAGGACCAAGATGTGCTGTGCTATGTGGGAGCCCTAGAATATAATGTCCGCATAAGAGCTTGAGCTTTTCTGGACTGAATGAATCTAATTGAAACCATCCAAGGATTGCTGCAAAAAACTTCTCTTATGTCATACAGAAAAAAATAATAATTTCAAGAGATCTGATTTAAGAGGGAGATATGAGAACTTCTGCAACAACAATGTGTCCTGAACTCTACCAGCATCCTATGAAAGAAATCTTTTAACTGTAGTCTGTGGGAGTAAATTAACACTTTACACTAATTAAAGTTTTTTTCTGCTGGTGGCATTTTCCTGACTTCTAAAATATGTTAAAATTAGTAACAATTAAGTAGTTTTTACTGTGTATAAGGTTTTAATTCTTCTGCTACCACTTTGAATGTATCGATTGCACACAAAGACACAGACATAGATACTACACAAACACACACACACACACAAAAACCCATCCCTGTTGTGTGTCTCCTTTATGGCTCTACCCACGCACACATAGGAGAAAGATATCACGTGTGCCGCTCAGACGTTCCCAAATCATTATCTGCACTCCCTCCTGAGAGGGTGGGTGGAATCCACACACACACACACACACACACACACACGCAGACATCATAGACAACAGGCGTGGGAGAGAGGGAGAAAGGGGAGAAAGAGAATTAGAGACTAGAATTAGAGGTGTGTGTGAGAGAATGGGAGGGGTGGGGTGGACATGCAGTCACGAAGCATGTTACCTTTTGTGTAATGAGGAAAGTATATATTTGTTGAATTTCTTGAATCCAATTGTAAATATAAATCCGAGTTACTGACTTTTCTGCAGATGTTCAGTGTGTGTGCTCACCCTGCGTTCCCTGTCTCTGCTCCTGTAGAACAGGGTGATGTAGTTGAGGTCTGTTGTTTCGGACTCGGTCTGCCGCGCTTCGATGAGCCGCCCGATGTAGCGGTTGACTCGTGTTCCTGGTGAGTGCTGCACGGCGGTGGCCGAGAAAGATGTCCGACTCCTCAGCTTCTCTGACGCGGTCCGCAGGGCTCTCCGCTGTCAGAGACAACACAATCAGTCTCTGCACGGGCCAGCCTGTCTTAAAAATGTCTTAAAGTTCACTGGTTTTGAAATGATGTGTAAGGCATACCAGTGCAGAGTTTTGTGAGAGGTCAGCACTTAACACTGTAAGATTTTGTTATAACTTTGGAAACAAGATGAAAAGTCTACATGCCATGATGGCCTGGCCTTGTGAGGCTGCAATGCTCGTTATACACCAGAAAACAAGTTTGTTTACAAACTTTACAAACTTTAAACCTCATTACCACTAGTGAGGAAGAACATTTTTGGCTGAGTGTTGTAGGCTAAATTGTCAGCAAATTAAATTCAAGTTTTTCATAGTGTTAAAATTAAAAGACCAGCAAATAAACACATGCACCTTACATGTATTTGAGTTAGATACATACAATGCATACACACAGAAAAAACATAGAAAGCATATGCTATTATCACTGAAAACATTTTGACATGTCACAGTAAGAAAAGCAAAAGTGTAAGTGAAAAAATGAATGATGGCTAATTACTAGCTACAGTCTGGTACAAACTGACTAAGCCTAAATTACATTATGATTATGGTGATGGCGCATAGATAAGATGCTTGCCTTTGGTGTGAGAGACCTGGGTTCAATTCCCACTGTGAGACATCCACCATTGTGTCCCTGAGTAAGACACTTAACCCATAGTTGCTCCAGAGGCGTGCGACCTCTGACATGTATAGCAATTGTAAGTCGCTATGGATAAAAGCGTCAGCTAAAAAAATAAATGTAAAAGAGGAGTCGTAATAGAAGAGACAAAAGAAATCCAATGTAAAGCTAGAAAAGATAAATAAATAAAATAATTAAAAACAGGACAATGCATGCTCCAACCGAAAAGGCACTTCACACAAAACGGTGGGATACAGTAGTTAACACACCTTGCCTGGAAGATCTAAGAAGCCGTAACAATTAATAAGATTTGGAATAAGATTTGATAGCAGACAGGGAGCCAGTCTGCACAGCTGTTTGCAGCAGCATCCAGCACAAACTGCAGATGGGAAATACAAGTCTGTGAGATTCAAGAGTAGCAAATTGCTGTAATTAAGTTAGGATATTAGTGCATGGACAACTTTCCATTAATTATAATTTTTCTACAATTTAGAATCTGTACAGCAGCCATTTAGGTCAGCTAAACTCAGAATCAGACTGTTGACTCAGCTGTATTCATCTATGTACAGACTTTTTTCACAGCTGACATTGCAAAAGCAAAGGTGTGATAAATAACTAATAATAATAATAACTTAATAATTATTTCCAGTCCCTTTCACAATAGTATGTGAGTATATTTTACCCTGCTTATTCGTATCACGTGTTGCTTTTTAATTAAGCTATTACATTCTTAGCCTCGGGTCTTTTTAAACTAAGCTGTGCATTGAGTTGAATGCTAAAATGCAGGCAAGTTAAATTGTGTGCCTGCAGTTAGCATATATTAAATGTTAAAATGCTAAGATTTTTGCATGTTGTAGGATGCACCTGCTCAGAGTTATTTAGAGCAGGTTAGTGGTATAGCAGGCAATGTTTAGTAAGTAACTTTAACATTATTAGCTTATTACTATACTAAGATTAGCCCATTCCTTTAATATGGGCAAGTTAGATTGTTATACTAAGCATGGGAACATATAATATTAGCTAAAGTTACAGCTAAAGTTAATTAGAAATTAGCCAGTCAACTTAAGTGTCAGACAAGTGGAAATTAACTAAGCTGAGGTCTGGATGATATACAGTTTCTAACTTCTCACCACCAGCTGTAAATTTACACTAATGCCACAACATATGTTTCGTGACGTTTAAGTGTTGGGAATGTTAGTATGTTTACAGTAAGCAAAAGTCCTGTGGGTGCATTCTGGGGAGATGCTTTTCATGAAGCTCAGTTATCATGATGCCATAAACCAGTGAAATGAGGCCCAGTTGAAAATAACCAGATTTATATCTGCAGCCAACTGCAGCATATCCGATACTACAACCCTTTACAGTTAATCTAAATACGGTACTTCATTAGTTATTTAACAGGGTAAGCCATATATATATATTTATATCATACATTTTATGTGTTATATGATTCTTATCTGTCATAAAACAGGCACATACTGTACTTTATGGTTAGTCTCAGCTGTATGTATTATTAAAAGGGTTGTCAGCCAGTTCTCCTTGTCATATGTATTTGACAGCTACAGTACAGTATTATAAATAGAATGTGAAGGAGTCTATAAATTTACACCTGCTTCTACAAAAGAAAATTAATAATTTAGTCTTGAGGGAAGTGATACAAAGATCATAATATAATTCTGCTTCCACACTGTTCTGTTCCTAAAGAATCTGCATGCATCTTAACAAGTAATTTAATCTCATTTCAACCGTGTTTCGCGTAAAAATGTCACTTGGGTGAGACAGTTTCATTTTGTCTTGGTGCAGTTTCCTTTGTTTCTGTAATTTTGTAGAATGTTTAATCTCAGTATCTTGAAACAAAACAGAATAAAGCAGATTGCTGCACAAGTGTTAACAAAACAACACTTCTGACACATCCTGAAACAAGCTGAATTATTGTAGAGCCACAATAAATAATTGCACCTAATTGGCTGATTTTTTTTTTTAAGTTGGCCAAAAAAAACCTCTAAACTGGCAGAATGCAAAGTACACACATGCAGCATTTGGGAGTTTGTCTTGTGCGCAAGAGTTATTAATTTCAGGATACATATTACTTATTTACACAATACCTGCCAGACAATTTAATGGCAAAGGAAGTATCAGAAATTTAACCTCTAAAGCAGCAGCTTTCTGATTTAACTACACCAAAATATACGTAACACAGTTTTGCTTCCCATGGAAACAGGTTTATTATGACCGATACTTTCAATAACTATGCCAGAAGTTCTTACATTCACTAGAATGGCAGCAGCCTACTGAGTAATAAATAACGTAGCTCAATTGGACAGAAATCTAACGTGTCAGCACTACGTACCACTGCATCTGTTTTAGGTAATCAAAAATCTGCATTTAATTTTTCATCTTTCATATTATTAAATATTATTTTGCCCAACCAATTTGCAGTGTTATAATTCCACAATGCTAGGATTTTAGTTACTTGGATAATCATGTAACAATATGGCTAATGCTATTAGAGGAGATGAAACCAGGCTGTCATAATGCAACCTCATCAGAATCATGACGTACTAATGCCTGGCCGAGCTCACACAGCTGGGCGGATTACAGCTAGCAGGCAATTTCTGACAGCCAGACCTTGTGATGCCATGACACCGATCATCAACCACCAAACCCCGACCGACCGTCCTCGGAACAAACCAGCAGCACTGTGATTGACTTGCTGTTGCATCACACTGGTTTAAAAGCAAATACTGTATAGTCAGAGGGATCATGAGAAACACTGAAGGCAAGCTGAAAATAATGTTCATATGCACATGCAAATACAACACAATATCAACACATACAGTATCTGCACAGCGAGCTTAAGAGCAGTGAGTTAACGTCATAATATGCTCATAATATCTATTCCACTGGCTTACTTTTTAACAAGTAGTTGTAATGAACTGTACTACTTCTGATGCTGAAATCTAGAAATCCAGATTACAGAGTGTATGTGTGTGTGTGTGTGTGTGTGTGTGTGTGTGTGTGTGTGTGTGTGTGTAGCAGATTAGAAATCCAAGCAGGATTTCACTACATCACAAATAGACATACAAACCCATTAAAAGGATTTTCCTTACTACGTAACCTGGAAATATTCATGCCCATTCTGTACAGTAGTGGTACACTCATGCATGCACACGCTTACATACCTTGTCGTCATCTTCGCAGGTCATAACGTTGGAGAAGGGGATCTCAGCCTTGAACATCTTCCTACAGTGCATCAGCTGCACCAGCAGGTAGCACACTGTCTTGAACTTCATCCTCTTGGCTGGTTTGATGTCTGACAGAATAAGACCTGGGAAGATCTAGAAATGAGAACAAAGATAACGAGATGAGCATGAAAGAAAGAGCAAGAGGCTACTGAGAGGTACAGAAGATAGTTTATAGTTTAATTTTGGACCTGATAATGATCTCCTTACATCGCACACTCAATCCTCTGAATCTCACACATTAAACATTTGATCATTCAAGGCTGAAAACTACAACCAGGCTGTGTTTTGTGTTCATTCATTTCCTCTCTCTGTTTCACTTCATTTGTGAACTTCTAAGAAAAATGTTTTCATCTTGCTTTTATCTATGATGTTCCAATTTCTGTTTGTGGAAATTGAAATCAAGCTCTTTTCCAGCTCTCGCTGTTATCACTATCAGTGCTTGAAGTGGAAAAAAAATAGGTGCTCCCCATAAGCATGTTGGTGTGTCTATCAGGTGGTGACCCCACATACACAATATTTATATTACAACAATAACTTTAGCAAAAACTAACAACAACCTGAATGAGTAAGTAGTGTAAATTAGTGTATTAGTATAATTTAATAACTTAAATTATACTAATATGCACTAATACAAAGTTACACTTGATTTGGATAGTCTACGTGCAGATAATTTATTCGAGTATTTGTAACATTTCAACAGTTTATTAGTTGAGTTCAACAATTCAACTGTTTCACAAATAAAACCATTTTCTGAGATTAAACCACGGTGGTTAAGTTTAGTTTAGGGCCAATGCTGTTGCATTCATTATAATTTCTGATAATAGTATAATATATAGCTTACCACAAGTATAAGATTAATTCTATTTGGATAATATCCTTCAGCAGATCATTTTTGAGGGTTGTTTTCATTAATTAAATCTTTGTGCGAGAAAAATGGTTATTGTGTGTTATGGTACGGTTGTTAATGCTAAGTGCTAACTTGTCGATAATCTTAACCACTCGTGCAGTTTCTAAAGTTTGCTGTAGCAAACGTGACAAACTTTTTTTAATGTCACGCCCCATCCAGGATGTGATTGGTCGGTTCTCGAGAAGTGACACTGACGAGCAACTTCATGAAAAGTTGAACATATTTTAACCATTTAACAGAAGACACCCGATCTTCTCCCTACTGTCTCCAGTGACAGAGATTATCAGGCTGGTTAAAAGGGCCATATGAACCACCCATAGAACATGGAGAGGACAGAAAAGATTATTGGCAGTTTTTGAGAGGTACTGGTAATCTTAAAATGTTCAAGTGCTGCTACTGTGTACCAGTGATAACTGGCCTACTTCAAGCACTGCTCTTTATTGAAATAAAATAAGTGTTGACATCATACATCACTAGACTCACTAACCTACAGTTAGCATGTTGACATGCATGCCAGCGACTACAGGAGGTTAAAAAGTTAATGTTTGGCATGTAGCATTTAGCATATCACAAGCTAATGGTTTTTATATACTGTAGTAGCTACTGTTAATCATGTTAGCTTGTAACATTGCTAACATGATAACTACTACCTATTTAACATATAGATTTAAGAATTTATAACACACACAAACCAAATACAACAGTAAGCAAACAAATTTAATTTAACAAAGGGGTTAAACTGAGAAAATCAGAAAACATATGTAACAAATGGAAACACACACTGGGCATAAATCAAATTCACAAAAGACAGTTAGTATTAATATCGTACAGTCTTTTGTGCTAACATGTGTTGTAAGTTATATGCATGCTATTTGATTTTCTTTTCATTAGCTAAAGCTGATGGAAATTCAATAATTTGTTTTAGAGGTATGAACTAACGAGTGAAATGTTTTTTTGTTTACGATGCTAAAGAATCAAATTCAAATCAAAATACAAACGTTTGTTTCAGATTTCCTGGCAAGACTTAAACCTGTAGTCAGGCTGTTCTGTATCCATTTCCACTCTCTGAGGCCTTCCAGGTCACTCAGTATATGCAACTTCAAAGCTTCTAAAAATAAATAAATATCCAGTTTCTTTAATGATAAACCTGAGAATAATTTGCATTAGCAGTCAGGGATGGTAGTAAAAGAACGACATGACGTTCCTTAAAATACGAGAGCACGAATTTTAATGTGCTTTGGAGAATTGTCTCTTTCATGGAAATAAAGTAGGCTTGAGTGGGATTTTTACAGTAAACTGTGAGAGCAGGATGTTTGATATATCAAGTGTTATTTACATGTGTGTTTGTGTGTGTGCGTGCATGCATGCT
Source organism: Micropterus dolomieu (assembly GCF_021292245.1). Classification (NCBI taxonomy): domain Eukaryota; kingdom Metazoa; phylum Chordata; class Actinopteri; order Centrarchiformes; family Centrarchidae; genus Micropterus; species Micropterus dolomieu. The sequence continues at coordinate 2,437,322 of NC_060154.1, forward strand.
CATATAAATACTGTGCACAAGCTTTCAGCTGTGGATTTAAAACGCTATGAGACACACACGCGCTCTCTGGTGCACATGTACAGTTGGTGTGAGGTGGTGATACTAGCCATGTGTATGCCAGCTTAACACATGTCCTGCCTTCCTCTCGGCATTAGAGGATTAAGTATTGTAACACTGATAGATGTGTAGCCTCTCGAGCTGTACACTGGCGAGAAAAAGAGAGAGAAAATGCAAAAAAGAAATGATTCTGGCGTACTTTGCGTCTGTGTGATGGCACGATGAAATATGTCTCTATGTGATGTTTCTGAAGGAAGGCATGTCTCTCGTGGCCAAAGCCCGGTTCCACCTCGTAGTCTCCATTCAAACACTCCAGGGTGGTCCTTGTGATGTGCACCTTGCTGAGAGCACAAGCAGAGCACAGGACGCAAGGCAGTTAGTGATGAGTATGGCACTAAGGTCTCAAATCATTATCCCCCTCATTACTTTTACCGGCCTAATAGCCCCTTAGCTTGCTCAAAAACTTCACAGCAAAGGAATTTTCATCCTAACGACTCATTTAATCTGGTAAAGAGTCCTAAAATCTTATTACTTCACTTGAAACAAGACCAAATTGAGCCAATGAGGTGACCTAATTCCACTGCTTTTTAAATGCTAATCAGCTTGTTACTGTATGAGTTTCCTTGAGTGAAGTGACATTCATTTAACACTAGTGGACTGTCTTATTTTAAGCAGCTCTTACTGTCCTTTTTAGAAAATTCATGAAACTGCGTCAAAGCGAAGTAATTTAATCCCAATAACTTTTAAAAACCAAATATGAAAGATGATGACTTCTTAAAAGGATAGCTCTATTTTATCTTTTAACTATCATTAACAAATTGCATGACAACACTAAAACCAAGAAAATCTATAATAAACTCCAATAAAATCAATAAAATCAATAAAGTAATATCCATGCCACTGCATTTAGATAACATATTTCGTTATTAGCATGGCAAGTATTGTTTATTCTGAAACAACAGACAATAAAGTCCCTGTAATTTGCTAAAACATAGTGTTGTGTACACATCACTGGTTATGCTCAGGGATGCTGCCCTGCTATGACAAAGCTTTGATAGTGTGTTTTGCTATTTTTGATTTGAGACAAAATGAGATATCCATCTGATGAGTATAAATTCGCAACTGCCAACAAAAATATGCTTTTAGTGTATAAGCGAGATATAATCCACAGTCTTGTTCTGTGCAAAAATATGCTCTAAATGCCCTAATTAAGTGGAAATCTAATATCTAAAATAATGCTTTTGGATTTTTTTTTTAATCCAGTGTCCACCAGGCTCTATAAACAACACTTGCCATATTTATCATTATGATGAAATACTGTATATATCATGCAAATATAAAGATATCTTTTATGTGTTTTACATTCTTACTTCCATATCGCATAATTACGTGGAGCTCAGCCTTACTAGATATCTCTTAATAAGAAAACTCATAATTATGAATCCTTACTACATCTTTTATAATTTTTAATAAATTACAAGATCTGAAAACAAGCTCACAATTAAGAAAACTATCTTATTATTATGACAGCTCTCATAAATATTAGATAGAGATCGCGTAATTATGAGCTCTCAGTAGAGATGGTGTATCATAATCACTGGCTAAATTCATATTTGTTTTGTGTCTTTAAATGGATTTTTTTTATATATCTGTGTTCTAAGTAATAAACTGGTATGATTATGTCAGCCTTATATTTTAAAATAGAATGGTGTTGCTGTAGTGCATATGCAGAAAGAATATATTAACAATAACTACTGTGATTTGATGCACACATCGTAAGGCTGTATTCTATCTCTGTTGCTGGGAGACTGTGTGTCTGAATGTGTGTGCGTGTTGTGTTTGTACTGTGACCGAGTCCAGTTTCAGTGGGTGTAACAGTCAGCACTGACCCCGGCAGGCCTCCGGCCTCCATCACATTTGCCAGTGTGACATCGTTTGACCAGACGTCATACTGCCATTTCCTGAGGCCCAGCACGCCACACAGCACCCGTCCTGTGTGCAGACCAACACGCATGTTCAAATCCACCTCTGTCGCCTCCACCACAGACCTGCAGGGGGGGTGAGGAAGGTTAATCTCTTAAACTGTTTAAACAAAACCAAGAAAATGTAACCGCCACTAAGGAGGTTATGATTAATTCCTGCATCTTTCACTGTTTGTTAGTTAGTTAGCAGGATCTCAAAAAACTGTTCACAGACTTGAGCAAAATTTGGTAGACATTTAGGCAATGGATCAGATATTAGTAGAAGTATTGGTGGTGCTGATCTGGTCCCAGGTGTGCATCGAAGAATATGCGAGGCTCCAGGTATGGCAATGTAAGCCGATGAGTTGGTAGGTCTTCACTGGGTCCACAGCTTTGGTCCAGAAATATGTCAACAACTACTAGTTGGATTGCCATTTGTCTACCAGTCAAACACATGGTTCGAATTACGGGATGGATTTGGTGGGGTTGACCCCCCTAGTTAAGGCTCGGACCCGTCATTATAAATATTACAATCTATTTTCCATACTGATGCCTTATATTCAAGAAACTTGAAATATGATTTCTGACTCCAAATGGACCGTACCATTTCCTAACCTTGACGTTAGCGTCTTGTCTGCCCACATCACTTGCAGCACAGCTTCAGTCCAGTGCATCACTGTTTTCACTGTGGAATTCAGGAGTTTTACCTGCCCAGGTAAATGTTAAAATCCAGGTTTGTTATTTCATCAGTTTTATTTATATAGCGCCAATTCACAACAAAAGGCATCTCATTGCACTTTTCATATAGAGCAGGTCTAAACAGTATTCTCTTTAATATTATTTATAGTGGCCCTAAAAATTCCCAACTCCCCAACAGTGTCTGACTACTGCTTTATTGAATGCAGATTAGGCTACATTTCATTTACAGTCAGGATGAGCAAGAGGAAAGGAGATTTTTGCTAAAAAAAAAGTTGAAACTTAAAACTTGAAATGATAATAACTGGTGCAATGAATTTAAGTTATCATCTGCACACATCAGTTAAATAATCAAGGATATTGTAAGCATTTTAAGATTTTAGTTTACTGAAGCCCGCTCCTGAGCTGTACTGGTTTTTCCTTTTTCACCTGGAAAAAAAGTCAACCCCCCCGGTTGTCACTGTATAATTCTCACCCTGGTTAAACATCAGCATGTTAGCATTGTAATTGTGAGCCTGTTAGCATGCTGATGTTAGCATTTATCTCAAAGCACCGCTCTGCCTATGAACAGCCTCATAGGACTGCTTGCATCACAGTAGACTCTCAGCATTGTTGCTCTTTCCTAAGGAAGTATTTACCTTAATAGATTGAATTGTCAATCACTATGCAGTACTATATGTGATTGCGGAACTGGATCCAAATGCATATTAAACATTTCTGAACATTTTATTTTGCCACGCCTAGAGATATGCACTCACGAACACGTTTGTGGTTTCCTTTTCTTCCTCCAAAAGCCTTAAAACTCTTCTGAACTATGTTGGACAAAAACTCAGCATAGTCTAAACAAATAACATTCTTTACAGTGGTATGTACAGATATGTGTGCAGACCACCTTCACTTCCCTTTGTTGTGGTGCACAGGAGATAAAGCAGGACTTTTCCAAAGCTTCTCCTCTCCTGTAAATCACTACACAAAGCCCGTTGTCACCAGCGAAAGGTCAGCCACTTGATGATGTTTGTGTGTATGTTTACAGGGTGGCGGAAAAGAAAACGTGATCTGCCCGGTCTGAAGGAGGGATGTCACACACACACACACACACACACACACACAGAGGGATGCACGTGTATGGCAGCACCTGTCCTTTGAGATAAAGGTCTCCTACAGCCACATCCATCCATTCAGACAGAGCAGCGGGGAAAGGGAACATGACAGGCGAGTATTCACACAAGGAAATGAGGTGTGTGTTTGTATGTGTGTGTGTGTGTGTGTGTGTCAACATGCTGGTGGCGGGAGGGGGAGGGGAATGTATGTGTACCAAGTGTCTTTGTGATTGCAAAACTGTCACAAATTCAATTTGTCTCAGTTTGTCTCTGATCTGTTGTCAAAATTAAGACATAGACATGGATATTTCTAACATTGCTTTGGGGGAAAACAACATCTTTCTTGCTGCTAAACTCCTCCTATATCATGTATTACTAATAAATATGTAGACAATGTGAAGGGAAAACTGGGTGATGCAGGGACAATGACTAATAAATACTCTTTTTATCTCTGATCAAAATCTGTCGTAAAAGCTGAAACAGGGTTTTGGAAATAATTGATGAATAAAACAGTAGTTCTGTTAAGAACAGTATGACATGACTGATGTTGTACTGATGGTATTAGTGGTTTTATATTATAGGTAATCACACCACCCACCCCACTGATCCACCCAATACATTTTACCCAACCTTCATTGATGACCAGAATTTATTTGCTTGTGCTATAGAATAGCAGTTTTATTTAAGAATTTTTGGTATGTGTCACATTTGGTGAAGATTAGGTAAAGTTTGTAGCAGAGGTACTGAAAAAACTGTTGAAAATTCTAATTTGTTTGTACATCTCTCAGTTCAGGGTTATGGGCTAAAACATGCATTATAAATAGATATATGGTGACGTTATCTGTTCTGAAAACAGACCAGTTCTTCCTTGACTTTTTGACTAACTTTCCAACAAATTTCATTAAAATCTGATGAATTTATGACACATTCTGCAAATTACCAGACAGACAAACATATGTTTCTAATTGGAGGTAACAGCAGCTTTAGCAAAACAAAAAATTAGTATGTAATGTAATGTTCATGCATTGTAATGTAGATACAATTAAACCTCATGTGTTGACCTTTACAGATGTGTGTGTGCCCAGATGCATGTTATAGAGAAGATGGGTGTGCATCTGTATGTCAGTGTGTGTGACTCACGCGATTGTGTCAATCATGTCCAGTCCCATCTCCACACAGCAGTGGGCATGGTCTGCCTTGGGTTGGGTCAGTCCGGATACACAGTAGTAACAGTCCCCCAGGATCTTTATCCGCCTGCAGTGATTCTCCTACAGACACACAAAGAGACGGACAGAGGGACAATGTCAGTAATACTAAAGCAATGTGTTTTCATTGGTTGGAATGGAGGTAAAGGGCCAATAGTTAGGTTTTTAACCAAGTCACTACTACTCCTTTTTAGTATGGATGGCAATATCAATGTCTGTTGGTCGGTCCACCGCTGGTCCAAACTGAAACAGAAACTATAGGATGTATTGCCTTGAAATGTGGTTCAGGATGGATTGTAATAGGTTTGATGATGACTGTTCCTTTAATGCCATCAGAAGGTCAAAATAATTTAATTTAGCCAAAAGTGTGGTTTATGATTAAATACCTGTAAAACAAATGGCATTTTCATCAGCCTCAGCTGTGTCAATGCTAATTTGTAAATGTTAGCATGCTAAAGTCATTGTACGTTAGCATTGTGACGTTAGCATTTAACTAAAAGCACCATTCTGTGCACGTTTAGCCTCACAAAGCCACTAGCATTGCTGAAGACTGTTAAAACAGCATTGCTGTTTTTAACAGTAGACCTGATAGTTCATAGTAAAATGAAATTCTCTGGTAATGCCTTATCACAGCTTACTAATTATGACAGAACCATTGCTATTCTTAAACCTATTATTCTGCTGATGAAACGCTAAACTTGATGGCTCTAAAAAGTTTGACAAAGCACTCAAAACACTGATGGAACTAAATCATGATGTACATCGCAGACCACATTTGCCAGCTGAAAGTTATTCATACTTAATAATGACAAAGAGTGTATTTTTAGTCCTGTTACATGAGATCTGACTGTACAGAAACTGCATGGATGCCGCAGCTGCATCTCTGCTCATGTAAATCAGATGTGTGTATTTGTGCAACCATGTGTGTGTTTGTAGTTGAGGCCAACTCTAATTGCTCCGACATGCTCTTGAAGTAGAATCCCGCCCACACATTCCCAGACAGATCAGCTATTTGTCACAGTGCACATTGTGCACAAACTCTGCAGTGATGACACTGACAAAAACACCAACACACGCTCAAATGTTTAACAACATATTAACACACACAAACATACCTGCAGAAAAGCACAAACAGCAGCACGGTGGCATGTAAACATACTGTACAGGTACTGCGGTTTAGTCGCACACACAGGGTTTCCATTTGGCACTGTGTCACTCACAGTCATCAGAAAAATCGTAATGGTAGACCCAACAAAGCTTAGCCTGCAGGCAGCCTCTGAGTGACAAACACACGTGCACACACACAAATACAGAGGATTCATGACAACTGCAGGGTAAGAGGCGGCGATGAGAAGAGAGGAGAGGGGGTGCTCTGGTTTTCTGCTCACGGGAGCAGAAAGATTCTGGCGTGGGAGGATATGAGAATTCAGAACGTGGATGATTATCCCAGCGCTGGGAACAGAAATGTGTGTGTGTGTGTGTGTGTCTGTGAACAGAAATGATAGAGAAATTGTCAGCTGACAGAAAGCCATATCGCAAGAGAAAAGTATCTGCGTGTGTTTTTGGAAATTTGGGATTTTAAGCCAGCTGATTGGGGATGGTTTGTTTTACTGGGGGAAAAATCAGTGTCCCCAAAGTTTAGGTTGAGCCTCCAGGGAATAAATGTGTTGTGTTAGCATACAGCAGTCAGACAGACTCAGCAGCTGTGACAGAGCCAGTTTGAAAGTGAATTTCTCCCTCGCTAACACGATAGGGTATAAATCTGAATTAGGATGCAGCTGCAGCTACACACACACACACTCACACACATGCATGCAATATATCCTCATCACAAGATTTCCATATAATAGCTTTCTGAGTGCTGGAGCACAGATAGCAAGCCACACAAGTCACCTCGTATCTTGCTCTTTCTCCCCCTCTGTCTCTCTCCCCGCGTTAAGTCATGACTGATTGTTGAGATGCAGAATGAACTCAAGAGGGATAATCCTGCTGATCATGTGACTTTGTGTGTGTGTGTGTGTGTGTGTGTGCGCATGCAGAAAGCAAGAGTAAACTGTCTGAAGAGACCTCTTATCCTGGTAGAGGAAGAGTTCAGTGTGAATGTGGTGTAACTGACATAATGGGAACAACTGACTTATAAGTCATTGGATCATCTTCTCTTGTTGAGATCCATTTTACGATCACAACATACACGTATAACAATTAGAAATCATTTTAATCATTATTTAATGATTAACTAGGCTGCTTTGAGAGCAAAATGTGTGCATGAAACACTGTAGTGTTCAAGCATTTTAAAGATGTTTTTAAAGTTGCTCTATATGAGGAATTTATCCCTAAAATTGGATGGATTTCGGGCTATTTAACATAAACTCCAAATCTGTTGTAAAAAATACAAGCAAAGAAAACACGCTATCATTTATTGTTATTATCAATTTTAGCTGTATCAGTATTTTTAATTATTGTTTAATGTTCACACATCCAGAATTTCTAAATTTGGTAATTTTTAAAGCTGCATGTATCTATTTATGGCCACAAGGGGGAATTAACTCCAATATTCACTTTCTTTTAGCTCTAGTTTGGTCACCACCAACTCCTGATGAAGACAATGAGATGCGTTAGAAAGCCCCAGTGCTGGTAACGGCACCTTGGGTTAAGATGATTTTGTCAACTGCTATCTCTTACAGCTGCAGCAAGTGGGTTATTTAACTCTTTGTGTGTCTGTCTGTCTGTGTGTGTGCTTGTACTTCCTACATACTGAGGACCGACAAGATTTTAACCTACAGAGTGAGGACATTTTTGGAAAGTGAGGACATTTTGGCCGGTTCTCACAACTTCAAAGGGCAGTTTGAAGGTTAAGACTTGGTTTTAAGGGTTAGGGTAGAATTAGGTTTAGCTTAGGATTAGGGCTGGCATTTTAGTTGTGATGGTTAAGGTTAGGGTAAGGGTCCAGGAAAAGTATTATGTCAATGACGGTCTTCACAACTATAGAAGTATGCAGGATATGTGTGTGCGTCTGTGTGTATGCATCTCATACAGTACTAAAATGATTATAGTAGTATGGCGGCAGATAACCTATCACTCACCTTCTTTCCCTGAGAACAATGCAACAAAGGCTTACTGATGTACAGTGTATGCTACTATACACACACTCTCTCTCTTTATCGAGTGCAGTAGTCCCAGTAGCACACACACACACACACACATACACACACATACACACACACACTACATGCTCAGCCCTTATCTCCCCTATGTCTAAAAATCGGTTCACTCATCTCTCTTTCACACCCTTCCACTTCCTTCTCCTTCTTGACCTTCATCTCCTCCTCCTCCTCCTCCTACACGCCAGTCAGCCTCTCCAACTTTACTTAACTGTTGGATCAATATATGACTTGGCATAATAAATGAGCTCCAGGACTAAATAATACATTTCGTTTTCTTGGAGGCTTTTTGTGCTGCAGAGGAACAACAGGCGAAACAGGAGCTCACCAACTGTTTAGTCACTTGTAGCCAGTCTGCCTCCCCCACTGTAGGCTGGCTGTGATGGCTCAGTGACATTATCTCATAAATTTTAATTTACCTAAGGGGAACTGAACTTTAACCACGTTAATTCAGATCAGAACTAACCCTTTAAAATACCAAAGTCCCACGAAAACACAAACTAACCTAACAAGGTAATAACAGAACTCTTGTGTTTGCAAGGTAAAATCTGTTGATGTCAAAGGAGTCTGGTGGCTTTAAAGAGGGCATATATGGATATATGGCTTTAGTTCCCCATCATAAAGGGCTGTCTGATGGCAAAGTAAAGTGGTGAAAATATTCTAAATATAGCGTACATTTTAACTGATATTGTTTGCTGGCTAAAATATGGTTCTGCCCCCATCCACAGCAGCACATTGGTTAGCTTCTGTACTGGTACTCCTGTCTGGTTCTTCAAAGTAAGGGTGTGCCGACCGCCATCTCCTATAGGTAATACACTGACTATACTATGGATTACTATGGACTTACTGTAGCCAGCTCATCAAACTTCCCAAAGAGTTCGTTGAGCAGTTTGACCAGTTCCTGGGCAGTGCACTGAGAAGCCAAGCTGGTGAAACCCACAATGTCTGCAAAAAGGATGCTGTCAGAAGAGAGAGAAAGAAAGACAAATTATAATCTGCCGTGAAAAGCTCAACTTGTCATGACAGCTGATTTTAAATTTGTTTTCTTCCTCGTGTTCATTAAGACTGTAGTTAAAAACTACACTAAAAATACATTTCCACAAAAAAAGAGGGTCAAGATTAACTGCACAAACACAGTAATTCTGACACAAAATACCCACAGATCACACCGTAGCAGAGAAATTAGCTAATGGTGATCAAAAGTGAAGCAAGCAGTGAGTACCATAATCACATCCCTGATAAGTGAAAGTGTCTTTTAGGCCAACCACTAAATCAATTAGAGAGCTAAATAGCCTGCTGCTGGCTAGCTGCTGTAGTGGGGATGAGGAAGGTGTTGAAAGCTACTTAGCCCCTCATTCATTTGCTCTGAGGCAGGCCAGATGGCAACAAAACAAGGTGTTATGGATCTTATTGACTCTCTGTCCAAAAAAAAAAAAAATCATTGCTCCCACTGGAGTAAAGGCATCAGCATTAGAGCTGTGTGTACAGCTGGGTATAATTTTTTTTAATACTGACACAAAAACAATATTTTTTTCAACAATCTAACAACTATTAGATGGATTACCATGAAATGTGGTACAGATAATCACGTTCCCCTCAGGATGAATCTCAATTACTTTGACGATCCCTTAACCGCCATCATCAGGCGCCATTATCAGGCGCCGTCATCAGGTCACAGTTTTAATGTCTCCAATGCTCTGGTTTATGACGGATTACCTGCAAAGGCCTCAGCTGTACTTAATGTTTAGTGCTACATAGCAAAAGTTAGCTTGCAAATACTCTTAACCAGGATGTTGACCATACACATTATACACATCCAAAGTCCAGAATGAACTTTCACACTCAGTTTAAATTATTGTTTTCTGCTCTTCCTCCACAAGATTAGCTTTAGGCACAAAAACTACTTGTTTAAGATTCTTTTTATTAATCCATCCACCCCAACCTCCTACTTTTTAGTTTTTACAGAACAATTTTTGACAGACAAGAGTTATAATTCACCAAAGGTCTTTGTCGGGTAAGTGCATACATTGCAGATTTTAGGTATGTGAACAAACTAACACTCTTTTTTTTCTTGTGAGAAGAGTCTCCTTAACACCAGCAGCTATACATGAAGTTTGCCTCAATAAAATAGTTTAGAATTGGCAATCAGGAACTCTGTGAGAAGAGACTTTGTAAACAAGATGTATCTGACCAGACATGCAATGCCAACTTACTTGACAGTTTTAGATACTCGGTGCAAGGGAAACATTTTGGTTGGTACCCAAGTAATAAGGTTCAATTCCAAGCTCTAGCTGCATGAAGAGGGCCCTTCCTCTGCATCGTGACTGAGTTGCTCTTTTTTGCAGAGCAGTATAGTTGCTCAGGAGCCTGATGTATGTAAAGCTGGGATCACGACTGCTGCTCGACAGAAGAGCTCTGTTGTGTGATTTGTCTTTGAATGGTGCTGTTCTGCAGGTCGTGCTGATGTGTGGTGGGTGAGGAGGAGAAGGCGAGAGGAGGGGGGAGGGGGAGCAGAGCGGTGGCGGAGCTGATCAAACGTTCTCTGGGCCACATCAAAGGGGGGCCAGATCAGGAAGATGTCACGCCCCTGCTTGGCAAAATAAATCTGACATTTGGGGTTTCTTTAACCACCATGAGTTTACATGTGCATGTGAGTGTTTGCAGCAGCTCCCTGGAGATGGGCGGGAGCTGGTTTGCTGGGTGTAGCAGCGTGATGTTTGGCCGAGTGCCAGCGCGGCAGCGAGGCTGGTGAACGGGCAGTGATGTTCCTGAACTGTGACTGAGTGTGGGAGCCGAGCAAATAGGCAGACAGTGAAAGAGAAAAAGAGGCAGACATAGACTGGAGAGGATTGTCTCTCGACAGGAGTGCTGTTGACATGCTACCTAGCCCTCCACTCCCACACTCAGCAGCACTGATACAGCTCTCCTTTTCTCTTTACTGCCTCAATCGAATGTAATCAGCTCCAAGTCAGGTCAGGTTCTCACACTCTCACACTAATACTTTCTTCATTAAAAGTGCAATAAAGGTGGCTGGGCTGAAAAAATCATCATTTCATTACTGATTAATATATAAAGTATTTTTCCAACAAATCAACTAACTAATTAGTTTTTTATTCTATAGTATATATTCTATAAAATATTACATAAACATCACAAATTCTCAGAATCAAAAAGAGTGCCCTTAATTGCTTCTTTCAAAGTCAAAACCCCAAAGAAATTCAACTTACAGTAGCTTAGTTTCCATCATTGTATTTCTGTGCACAATTTGAAGTATTGCGTTAGAAAAACTTGATGTCAAGGCAAAAATAAAACTTTGTAAATTAAATTTCTTTTTACGCTTGTTTGACGTGGTTTTTGCCTTTTTTGAAAGAGTAATGCGCTTAATGGGCTGATTGAAAAGAGAAAAGCTATAAGGATATATAGAATTCAATTGTTCATCCAGTCCGTTTCAGAGTTTGTTTACATATATACAGTGTATATATTATATATACATATAGCTACAAGATTGCATTGTTGTGTTGCTTGCCTGAGACCAAGTTGTGAACGCAATATGAGAGATGGGATAGTATCATACAGTGCATACACAGTGCTGCATCTGCACTCATTAGATTTAAAATAAATTTAAAATGAGCAAGGTTATGTTTGTCAATCAATGAACTTTTTTAAAATCTCACCTCCTTTCGTAGTTTCCAAAATATGATTTGTAATCAGTGAATGAATAATGATTAATTCACTGAATTATGAATTATGATTCGTTCACTGAACTCAAACAATAAACATGAGCCCTGACCCTGATTGATAGACAGTCGCTGAGTCACTCAAGCCCGCCGCTCTCATGTCATGATGTATTGAAGTAGGAAGTAGTACCTCATTTTTATTTAAATTTAAAATGAATAATTCAGTGAATGGATCCTTTGAATTAATATTTTGAATGAATCGATTCTTACTATTCCATTCACTGAAAAACTGCTTAGCCCATCACTACTGTTTTTCTTTCTTCTTCTTCTTTGAGGTTTATTTGCAGTTAGCAAACAACTGGTTTTGTTTCCGGTTCACGACTTTCATTTTTTCTACTTTGTTTATTACAGCCATGTTAAACGTAGTCTATACGTCCAACTTCTGATAAAGCTACGCTGTAGCCAAGTTTATTCACTCCAAACCGGTTGATTGATCAAATTGTCATTTTCTTTTTTACAACAATTTAACAGTTTGCTTCAATACTCACTTGACAATTCGATGGAAACACGGCTAATGAAACAGCGAATAACAGCAAGTCCTTGTATTTGAGGTGCTGGAAAAAGCAAGTGTTTGGCATTGTCTTTGATAAATGATTTAAATGATTAGCCTTCTGTCAAAAATCGATTAATCAACTTATCGTTGCATCGCTAGACAAATTGATTAATCCACTAATCAATTAATTCCCAGGGTGTAATTTAATACCAAGGCTTTATGATTATGTGTAATTTTTTCAAAGCAACAGCTTTCATATTCCTCTAGTGTATGCTGTTGCCAGTAAAAAGGGGAACAACTTTAAACTGGAGGATTCAAATTCCACTTTCCCAATCCCTGAGTGCCACTAAATTCTTGTTAACATCAGAAATATATTCAGTAGTTGACTTACTAACTTACTATCTTACAGTATTACTTTTGTTACCAGTGAATCTTTGATTTTCCCATAGTTAGCGGTGTTAGTATCTAGAGTCTGCAGTCAAAGTGCAACGCGACCGGATGGTCATTCTCATCTGTTTAATGTTAAATAATATCACAGTCATGCCGATTCAAAAGTCTGTCTCCAAAACTACAACAACACCAAAAATAGATGAGACGGAGTAAATAAGCATTTTCTAATCTACTGGTCATGACAACTGCACAGGCACCAGTGCTCCTTCCCTTTTCTCTTTCTAACCTTTACGCAGTTGCGTTTGCGTTAATGGCTTATTTTAATTGATCTCCTTCTATTCTTGACCTTGCAAGTGACACCTGGATCAAAACATTCCAGCCTCTCCGCACACCTCTGTGGCCCGCAGTTGTCATGACACCCCCATACCTGACATTGTCATGACGTTGGATGTAGATCTTGTGAAAGATCCTTTCAGGAGGCTTCAGGAAGTCCTCCTTCATCTCCATGGCAACATTCCTGGGCAGTAGGCTCATTAGCAGACGCTCCTGAGGAGGGATGGTTATCGGTGTTAGAACTTAGGGAAACAGGAAGACATGGACATAAATGTACACAGTGTAAGCTTGTATTCCTGCAGGTGTAAGAAAACAAATACAAACAATTTGCTCTTTGCTCCGGTGCAAACATCCAGACACTGCTTATTCTGGCAACCAGAAATAAATATACTGCCTTGACTATAGCAGTGAAATGATTACTCAATCAACCTAGTAGTCAATCAAAACAAAATCAATCAACAACTATTTCATTTTTGGAACCGATCAACTGATAAATCCATTTGTTAAGCGAAATTGCTAAACATTTACTGGTTCCAGCAACTTAAAGGTGAGGATATGTTGCTATTTTCACACTGTAAACTCAATTGCAGATAAAATGGCCGATTCCTTCATTAATCGCAAATTATTTTGATAATCTATTGTGTAATTATTCAAACTCAAATGCAAAAAAAAAAGACCTGGGTCCAGTTGTTCTATTGAAAAGATTTGATGTTTTTATTTGTCTAATATGATCTGAGTATCTTCGTGTACCTTTGCTTTTTCAGTCAATGAAACAGCTTTCTGATAATCCCAGATGATTTAAGAAAAATAATAAGCAGATTAATCAGTAATCAAAGTAATTGTTAGTTGCAGCCCTCAACTGAATATCTGTGACTATTGGACAATAATGAAAACAAGAAATTTTAAGACTTTGAACTCTATTGATTTAATGAGCATTACCACTATTATGTGTCATTTTATAGACTAAACAAATAATTAATTAATCAAATCATTAATCGTGAGGAAATTAATTAGTTTGCACCCTACTTTAGATGACAAAAACTGTTATTATTAGTTACTGAACTAACGAGATGTTGGACCACAGGAAGATAGGGGTGCAACTGATGATTATTTATCTATCAATGAATTTTTTGGATTAATCATTTGAGGTAAATAATTAATTGTGAAAAAATGCCCATTACAATATCTTAGAACACAAGGTGATATCTGGTGTCCATCCTACAGTCCAAAGCCCAAAGCTCTTCCATTTGCAGTGACACAAAATTGTGACAGAACAACACTTTAAATTCTGTTCAGTGACATTTTACTAAGTCCAGTGTTATTGTTTTCCAATGGGAAGTGGACACTATGGTGTAGTTAAGAGGAAAATTGTGGTTAAGGCACATGGTTAGGGTTAGGCAACTATAACATAAACGATAATTTCTGGTCTGTGACAGAAGTCAAAGTCCAGACTTCTGCATTAAACACAGTACAAGCCCATTAACCACACCGATTTACACAGCTTTACTTTCTGTCTTGCTATATAAAAGATACACTAATTCTTGCATTGACACTGAATGTTTGCATTGGCTGTAAATCGTGAGGTGCAGAAGCATCCGATACAGATTCATACTTAGAGAGTCTGGGCTGAATCCTCACATTTGAGAAGGTAGAACTGGAGAATGTATAACTTAAAGGGTTAATATTGTTGTCAATTCATTTTCAATAATCAACTAATCTTTTCAGCACTAAGCACAGCCTAGGGTAGTATCTACACAGATCAGCATGTTTGTTTTTTTGTCTCAGTAGCAGCAGCATAAAGTACAACTCTAGCAGGATGTCAAATGGTTGTGAATGCACAATGAATCATCAGGCGGCTCAGCTGAATAGCTGCTGAGAGGCAGCATTACAAAAGCAGAAGGGTCTTTCCTGTGTCTCCCTCCAACACCGCTTCACATTGTACATCCATTCACACAACTGCTCCTCACCTGTGAATAAAAAAAGGTAAATTAAAGTGCAGCTTTATGTGCATGCTTGTGTGTTTGTCCATATGTGCTTGTGTTTCAAGCTTTTGCGCTAATACACGTGTCGGGAGTAAAAATCGCGATAACCAAAGTGTGAAGATGAGGCCATTTTAATGAAATAAATTATTCATCTGCTTTTATTAATCTCTTCCATTTCTCTTTCCTGAACGTGTTGTAATTGCACATCAATAATTCCCATTTCTCTGATCTGTCCCAGGCGTAATTCACTGTGTGCTCTGTTTGACTTGGCTCTTCCTCATAGTGGTTTATTAATGAACCACTGGCTCACTTTCTCTCACATTAACATGAATAATCCCTGTCCTCCAGATTAACAAGAGGAGGCAATTCCCACAAAAAAATTTACAATTTGAAACTTCAGGAATCCAACTTGTTTGCACAGAGTGGAAAGTGAATGCTTTGTCAGGAGGAAGAAAAAGCCTTTTTCTTTAAGCTTAATTCTTGTCATAAGAAGATATCCATGACAAAGGAACAAAAAAAAAGATAGCATGGAGGTGAAAAGAGAAGAAAATGTGCAATAATCTGTAAGGATAAGCCTAATGACTTACAGTGTGACAGACTGATGACACAGTGTTAACAGTAGTGGGATACATGGATAACATCTATATTGAACAATACATTGTCATTTTATGGAAACTGAATTGAAAAAAAACAGATGGCAAGTTGGCTAATCCAATGAAATGAATTACTGACAAATTTACCACAAGTTCTCCAATGTACTTGTTTTACATTTTACCATTTATCAATCCTGCCCAGTGGTTTGCATGATTGTCCGCACTGGTCTGATGCAGCCAGAGGATGAAAGGGATAGCTACCTCTGATGATTGACCACTACATGTCATTTCACAATATACAGTTAATGGGATAATTTTTACTAAGCCTAATGGTTCCTAAATTTGAGAGACTCAGCTCAGTAGCTTTTATTGGATGCCAACAGGGCCACATGGTGTGAGTTAATTCCTGATCATTTATGTTGGAAATATCAAACAAAATAGAAATATTTATACAATACAGTAAAGTGGGGGAAAATGTCATTGAGGTTTCTTGGTGCCTCGGTGACCCAACTGATTAATGTATCAAATTTGACCATGTGGTTAAAGTTTGCATGATGATTCTAAGGCTTTGGAAAAGCCTTAACACTCCTGACCTGAAAGACTGGTTTACTTTAATGTTAAAAGTGCAGTCAGATGAACATAAGGACATATAATCTAATGACAACAAAGGAGAAATCCATGAGCTGTTGAGACCAGAAAAATGACAGCAGTGGATGGTTGTTCAAACACTTCAACTTCAATTGTTGTGCTATATTTATGCAAAAAAAGTTCATTCTTGACTGTAGTTATCTTAATTCAAAGTTCACTTACTAGGTTTTACTGAGGCTTTTGGCCAGATCATTCAATCTTTAGCAGCAGATGGAGTTTGCTTAGTTGTCATGGAAATGTCTTGAACCTCAATCGTGCAACAACAGAAGGCCGTTTATGACTTTAAATAACTGATGGAAAGAAGACAGATCACCCAAGTTCCAAACAAAAAGTCGTGAGATAAAAACTGAGCCAAACAAAGACTGTGAGATGTGGTTGAAAGATCTGGAAAAAGCTAGTAAGTAAGTAAGTTATGGTCTTTTTGGCAAACAGGCTGGTGTTTACTTTTTCTAGACTTTTTGGTCATCTGAATAACGTGTTCTCTCTCAAAACTTAAGATACAAGTATGACATTGTTGTAGCACCCCAAAACCTTTTAGGGAAGACAACATGCTGGATTGTTGGGCGTGACCTTTGACCTTCCCACACCTGGTAGTTGCATAGACATAACCAATCCTTAACCATATTGTAGGCAGATAAGGCAATGTTGGTATTAGTTGCTTTTTTCATGGTCATTCTTGAGTTTGGAAATAGCAGTTTAACTCAACGTCCACATATCACCTTTTTCCTGGAGCTTTCATTCATAACAAACAATCTTCATCCGTAGATGGAGTCATGGATCCGTTGAAGTATGAGCTCAATAGCTACTAAAAGCCCTGGCAAAAGCTAGTAAATGGACCTTTAGATGGGACGTTTTTATCAAATTACTATATCCAAGGTCAAGAATGAACATAGATGCTTAAATTGCTATGGAAGAAACCATAACAGCTACTCAGCTCACATGTCAACAGATCAGTCTCCATGACTATTGAAGAAATATCATCTGCAAATGAAGACTGTGTCACAGTTTAAAGGTTTAGAATAAAGATGGTAAGTAGACCTTGAGCTGGGATTGTTTTGTTGCGGTCAAATTGACCATGTTAATTTGTTGTTTATGTCCGAGCACTTATTACAGATGTCAGAAACACTTTTGAGTAATGTCAGGTTGTATTTTACTGTGTTTTTTAGAAACTACACAGTGCCTCAGGGTTCTGAGATAGCTATTGAACTAAGAAGTCAATTTTCCACCCAGACATACAGCACATTGCCTACACATGTTCAGGAATCAATACAACCTATGGATCCAGCTTAAAGCAAAGACCTGAGCAAAGACCTGAGTGATAACCAGAGGCCTGTTTGATGGCTGAAATTCAAATCCGAGACGTTTGTACGTGGGCACATAGGCAGCAGCCTGGTTGGAGGCTGTTGGTAGATCCCATTCAGGGGCCTGTGTGTGTTTCACTCACCCAGATAAACTGTGACCTTTCCTGGAGTAGGGAGGCCATGGAAGCAATCTGCTTATGTAATTACCTGTCAGAAGGGAGCCTGTTACTGCCGGGGAAAACACAGCATATCATCATCTAATCTACAAAGCGCAGGTGCTAAGTGTGCGTGTGCGCTCACGAATGTTGTGTATAACAAAGGTAAGAGGCATATTACATACATGGGACAATTAATTGTCTATTAAACAACTGATGTAGGTGTGTTTCGTGCACATGGCGGGCGAGTAGGGTGCGGTACATAACAAAGTGTTTCTGTGTGTTAAAGTTGCCTGATTGCTCCTTTGTTAAATCGCTGCATGTAGGTGTGTGCGTGCAGAGGGGGTGGAATGTGTGGCACTGGTACATGTGCCACAGTAATTGTTCTTTCCTTAAATAGCTGCTGTCATAGTTACTGCGTGCCTGTGGGCATGTTGTTAGAATACATTGGCACCTGAAACCTTCAAAAAAAAATAAAAAACTTCTCAAGAGACTGAAGATTTCATGAACATACGCGCTCAAGACGAGGTGTGTGGAAGCATGTCTTTCTCATCCCGCTCTCCTTCTGCTGTTTTCTATTTGTGCATTTGTGTGTGTTTGTGTGCGTGTGTAAATTCACGACTCACCTGTTTCTCATTTTCATCCTCCAGTCTCAGCCTCTCCTCGATGCAGTTGCGGGCTTGCAGGAAGACTTTCCTCTGGGTGCGCTCAGTGAGAATCCTCACAAACACCCCCGACAAATTGACGCTGGTGAATAGCACTGCGTTGGCCACCAGCTGCACACAAACAAGAACAGACATGCCAAACAAAGCTGGCAGTGGCCTTGTTTTTTCACTGTATGTTCATGTGGGCCTGAAGGAACACACATGTCAATATGTGCATTTGTGTGTACAATCATACATCCCGGCTAGATTAGACTTCACAATCCTTGATTAATCCATGGGATGGAATGAATGGCAGACATCAAGGTCAACACAGTGATTTCAACATGAAAGCTTTACAGTGGAAAGGCTGACAAACAAAGTGCATTATTGGTTATTGATCACAGACTATTGATTCAAACACTTCATTTGGATGATGGACTCTGTAGCCACTCTGTGTCGTCGCTTCTTAGGAGGTGAGAGCTGAAAGGTCAAAGAACACTCTAATCACGCAAAGCTGGAGATGCTATGTTTACTGTTCAGCAAAACACCACCCCATAAACAAAATAAGACTAGATTAAATAAGACATGATGGAAATACTTCCGTCTATAGTGCATAGACCCCAAAATAAACCAGATGGACTGTGTGTGGGGGGGGGGGGGGGGGGGGGGGGGGGGGGGGGGGGGGGTTATTTCTGCTACACAAAGTTATGTTTATTTTTTCTGAATTTTCTCTAATTTCATTTTCTTGTACATTTCTGGGTATTTTTTACCTCCCCTGGCCTCTAAAAATAAGATTTACAAATAGATTACCATTTGGTTGCACTGCTCCCATCTGTTGGGGATGAGGGGTTACAATCCACAAAGGTTGGGAACCATTGATTTAATGCGTTACTGCTAATGAAGTAAGTTTGTCAAACTCGTGTGAACCATAGGAATGTTTTTATGTTTTAGCAGTGGTTCCCAACTTGGGGATGAAGAAAAATCTGAGGGTCCAGGAGAACAGAATTGAAAAGCAGAAAAAAATATGTTTCTAATACACAAATCACCTTTATTTTTCTTATTTTTTTCTTAAAGCCTGGTCGATTGCTTGATCATTTTACATCTTATGCCACCTAAAAATTACAGACAAAACAATTCAAGAAGAATTAGTCTCAGATTTAACTGGTCATTGCCCAATGACAGTCATAACCTGGTGGCAAGTGTAGATAGCTTCATTTTAGGAGTAACCTGATTGTCTTATAGGAAATATCTCAGAAACCGTATTTAACATGATGTTGATGTGTGAGAATACATCCTGAATACTCAATGATTACTTCTGCTTACAATCTGGGGCACAAGGACCAGTGAAAATTCAGCACTAAGTTGTGTACGTGGCTCTGCAGGATCCTCACTGCGTGTTTCAGCACCGACAGCTGGACAGCTCCTCCTCTGCCTCATAACAGAGGTAAGCAAAAGTGAAAGTTTGTGCTCGTTCCCAGTTTTACAGCTACGATTCCCTGGAGCTAAATCGATCAGGGGTTTTTAAATCTTTCTTCTCCAGGAAAAGTTGGACGTGCGAGCGTGATGTTTCTCAGCACCACTCATACAGACTTCATAGCCCAGCTGAGAGCTTCCCACAACTACAGTCTTCTACACTGGAGCGTCTGCTCAAGGCTGGTTTTAGAGTGAAAGGGGGACTCAACTCTTTGATATGATGATGGCTTAAGTGAAAAAAAATGTTAAAGATTCTAAGCATAAAGCAATGGAGTTGGTTGAGTGACTGAAGAGCTGATCAGGATGCAGGTGCAGCACTTACCGGTCTCCATAGCTTTTGTTTCCTTCCAGTGACCGACGTCGCTATGACAATGAAGTGGGATGCAGCCAGCATCACCCCGAACAGCACAGCCAGCAGCGTCCGCACCGGCAGCAGCACGTAAGCCACGAGGGTGACTAGCATGAGCTGCCACACGCCTTGCTCAGGGGTCCCGGCGCTCACCGGCTCCGAAGTGGCGAGTGCTAGCGGGAACGGGCAGCAGAGCAGCGCAAAGGTGAAGCTGAAGAGCAGGGCCAGCTTCGCTATTTGCTGCAGCTGCGTCACCTGCAGGTATTTAACGTTGGTGACGATAAACAGCGACAGGAACACCACGCAGTGCACCGGGTAGGAGCCCTTGGACAAGGTGAGACGCGGGTTGGAGAGCAGCTCCATCAGGGACAGAGACGACGCGGCCACGATGAGGACCGCCAGCGCTTTGAGCGTGGCGGTCTGCTCCAGCTTCAGGTTGTAGTTTTGAAAGAGAGCTTCCAGCTCCTGGCTGTTGAACTCGTCCTCGCAGGCGATGGCGCCCAGGCGTGCACCGGCCGGACAGTGACCCTTCCTCCGTCGGGTCTTGACTCTTTCGAATGGCATCTCCTCCATGTTCCGGCCATTCATGAAGCGGGGGTGGCGCACGACCCCTCAACTTTTCTTTTCCTCTCCTCCGTTCTGGAATCGACCGGGCACCCTCTCCCAGTTCATGCGTCCTGGATGTCCGGATTGATGTCAGAGGGGAGAGGGTGGCAGTGGAGACAACAGAGCCCCGTGCGCGCTCTATCCACAGGTTGACGATTGTCGGTGTGTCGTCAGAAAAGTAGCCCGACCAATGTGCAGCACGCCTCTCTCTCTCATTCTCTCTCTCTCTCTCTCTCTCTCTCTCTCACTCTCTCTCTCTCTCTCCGACCACCTGCGGTGCTTCAGACAGGGTTGCCCCTGATCATGCGCTCTTACAGGAGGGACCACGCTTGCCTATGATGATAGTCAAAACACATCACCACGAGGCTTGGCGAACAGCCATGTCACGTAAAAAAACAATTTGACAGTATTTTCTCCGGTCATACTTTCTCTCGCGTCTGAGATGCACAACTAGCTCACAAACCTCAAATATAAGCCTACATTACTGTTTGTCCTTCTCCTGCTTTAATTTGCTTGAGTGAAATGTCAGTGGTTGGGTGAAGACAGCAGCAAAACAGCGCTGGAGATTTCCCCTCGCAGTGTCTGCAGTCAGAGCTGATGTAGTTCCCAGCTAAAAATAGACCAGCTGCATCGGTGGATGGTCCAATATAGCAACAATTTGGTCTTTCCCGCATCTGTATTTCTCATATATTTTATTGCAGAGTCAAGTGTTTTTTTTTCAAACAGAGAATTAACAGAAAACACGTTACAGAGGGGATGTAATAGTCCTGCAGGGGGACTAAAAATAAGCTCTCTTTCCGAATTGACTGTGAAAATGTAAGAGTGAGGACGTGCATCTTAAACTGTGGTGCACCGTTGTATATGGTTGAGGACATGTTTTCTACATATGTGCATAGTTTGTGCATGTATTTGTGCATATTTTGTGCACGCATTTGTGTTATGCTGTGGGTAATCTAATAAGTTTAATTTGAGTTTTACTTAAACACCCAAGAGGATAAATTTTGTTCCTGCAGAACAAATATTGATAGAATAAAGACATATCAAAATGTAACTAATGAAGGACATATAAAAATGTAACTGACTATTTCAAAAAGAACTATTTCAAAGCAGAACTATGAATTATGGGAGAATATGGGAAACAAGGAAAGGGTAAATTGTCTTCAAAACAGCACCAGCTAAAATAGCAAGTAATTGACAAGAAAAGTAAAAAAAAAAAAAAAAGATCTTTAGGATATTCACCTCAGGTTTAAATTTGGTGTAGAACAAATAGTGACAGAATAAAGGCCTCCTTCAGTGACAATATAACTAATCTTGGCAGGGAATATAAACTTGCAATATGGAAGAACGTTAGCAAAAATATTGCAGAAGTAAAACATGGAGAAAATATCATTATAAAGGAGCCAAATAAGATGCAAAAAAAAACTGTTTACAGCAGAGGTCTTCAGGATATCAATAGGGGTTCAGCCAGATTAACCGTTTTGGGGGGCCTGGGGTGAAAATAAATTTTATTAACCCTATCTCTGTGGATTATGTACAGTATTCTTATGCTGCATTATTATACGGCCCCAGGTTTGCAGTGTGGTAATCTTGTTAGACATACGAGTATGCACTAGCATCAGTTGAAATATTCAGTCTTAAAACTAGAGTTTTTATCAAAACAACTTCTATTGTGTTTTACTTGTGTATATTCTAGAGCTGTCCCCGACTAAGGATTTACATAGTCAGATCAGAATCGCCAAATTCAGTCGATTGATAGTCCAGTCATGTGTGTTTTTGTGCGCGCCGATTGCGATTGCGAGCAGAAGCTACTGCAGCTGCGTGCACGTCGCGGTTCCTCCAGGGTCTGTTTCAAGTAGCTGGCTTTTAAAAACGATAAAATATTCTTTGTGTGGTTCATCGACAGTGATAAATTTTTCTGAAAGTCCTGTGAGGTGGGACAACTTGGCACAACACCAGTGAAGCTGGGGCTCCGTCTCTTCCGCACTGCCCCTACAGACATAGGCCTATAGGCTATGCGTACACATGCACACTGATGACTCAGGGTTAGGGTTAGACTACAGTTTTGGATTTATTCACACACTTTAAAAACATTTATTGAAAGTTTTATTCTTTTTACAGGTTTATTTACAGCATTTAATGTTGAAATGTATATTGATCATACCAGAAAACTGGTAGTTCTGTGTAAAATCAGATGTTGAGCTCCTCCATATCACCGAAATGGCGTGATCCTCGTTTCACTGCGAAGCTTTGACGTTGAGACTGATAGTCGAATCAGGCTCCGCCCATCAAAACATTGAATCTTCCACTATTCAGGGTCAGTCCTTGTATATTCCAAAACAAAATTACATTTAACGGAATTACTACAAAACTACAGTAAACCTGGGAGGTTTGCTGGCCCCATGAGGGTCTAGGACCCCAGGGCAGTTGCCCAATTTGCCTGATTCGCAATCCAGAAATTACAAAGCAAATCGCATAGATCTGTCAGTTGGATTTAAATGTGAAAATTAGTCCAGGATGATAATAAAATCCTGTATCAGCAACTATTTTAAAATAAATTGCACCTCAACAGTGTGATGCTTCCTCCTTACAGCTTTACATTACATCTGAGCACTTAACTGCCAGGTCAGACCAGAAACCAAAATAACAGGCTTTCAGTATCTCAAAAAGTGCACATTCAGAAGACAAATGCAGGTGTTTCAGTGGCCCTTTTTGATCTGAGTGCACAAGTGCCTCAGATCACTAAGATCTCTGAGGAAGTCAGTGAACTGGCTCATCAATGAAAAAGTCAATGTGAAGCACTTTGGGCCCTCCCAACAAAAAGTCTCTGTATGTGCACAGTCAATTACTTAATGTGGTCAATATCCACTACTGTCCAGCATGTTTTAAATCAATAGGCTGCAGAGTCAAGATCACAAGAAGAAAGACAAGCTGACTCCTATCTGTGGGGAGACTAATAAGATTTTGTCTAGTGGTCCTTTTCACGGAGTGAAAACACATTCTCACTGTAAAGTGTCTGCACTGTCTTAGAGTTAGTCTTACTATAAAGCCTATAAATAGACTTATTTGGCTATGAATGCGGTCGACATACTGCAAAGATATGTCCCTGATAGAGTCCCCTTTCTGCTGCCCACTGCACCAACACCTCAGAATATGGTGGTTTACAAATAAATAACTTTCATTAGCACTATTTAGAAAGTTTTTAAAATTCCAACATCTACAGTAAACACAGCGAGAGATAGACATTAACTAATAATAACACATTATATTAAGCCCACTATTTAGCATTTATAAGCAGTTGAAAAAAATCATAAGTTAATAGCCATGACATATTATTATGTAATTGTAAGCATTTATTTTGTAAACAAGAAGAAAGAAAGAGAAGAAACTGGCTATTACATTAATGCTTAAAGAAGTCCTGTTTGAGAAATCATGAAATCACTTCCTGTCTAGCATCTGCTCTTCTGCTAGCTTCTGTAACTTAATGTAATCTCTCATTCAGTATTTCTGTTTTCCATTAGTGTAATCCTTGGCTTTACTATGTATATTCTAAGACAAAACATCCACTACAGCACTTATTAGACATTTAAACCATCATAATCTGAACATAGTTACTTTGTGAGCACAGAAAAAAAACAACTATGAAAAAAATCTGTTTGACCAAATCACTAGCTTTTTCCAGAGCTTTCAACCATATTACATGGTCATCATCACTCGATCAAATCAACTATTTTGTCTATTATCTTGACTATTTCCAAGAACTTCAAGAATGAACTTGAATATATGATCAATTCTTGTGTGTGCTATATTGTGAAAATGTTTTTTAAATAATTTTATAGTGGACTCTTGGAAGACTCGACCTTTGGGCCAAAAGACATCTAAATTAACAAGAAGTCTTTGGTTGAAGCTGCTCACTGCAGGTTTCAACCAAAATTCTTCTTCTATAGGACAGAATCATCAGTTGAGGTTTTTAAGGAGCTCTTAAAACACACATTTACAAATTTATATTTTAACTCACTGACTGTCTTTTTTTTAACTATGTACATGCATCAACATGTGTTAGAGTCTCTTTTATGTTCTCTTAACATCAAACACTCAGAGCTGCATCCCTGTGTGTATACAGTAAGGTGCTATATAAATAAACCCGTCCATGGTGCAGCACTTAATCTGCTTTAAGTTGTTTGTGAACAAAAAATGGAGCATGATTTTCCATCTCATATTCCCACCGGCTCATTCAAAGTGTCTGATCTTTCCTGTTCACCATCTTCTTAGTGAAGTGTTACAGAGCAGCCAGGTAGCGCACACACACACACACACACACACACACACACACACACACACACTGGCTCCATTTCTCTCTCTCCTGAAGTAAGTGACAGCTGCAGATTTTTGGACCATCCCTCCCTCCAGGATGCCTGACAGTCCCCGTTGCCATAGCAACAGAGGCAGTAAGGCTAGCAGTTGTGACTGATGCTGCTGAGGTGTTTCCCAATCTGACACCCAGACTCCCTCTCAATCTTTTGTCTCTCTTGTGCCGCTCTCTCTCTCTCTCTCTCTCTCTTCTCTCTGACTTCCTTTCAGGTGGTTTGAGATGATGAGAGCAGCTGATGTGTTAGTATTAGTTGCTGCAGTGACACAGTGCCCTGCCCTGCCGGCTCATTGTGCTCACTGACATTTCTCCAAATTGAGGCTCTGACATGGAGGATGGAGAGGTGCCGAAGAAAGCTTCAGAGGTGACCGAACCACACAAACCTTCATACCAACCATGCAAAAACACAGACAGTTGTTGGAGGAGGGTGGAGGGTGTAGACATGCAACGGTAGACCTGTGTGGTACGAGGTTGTGTAGAGCAATTAAATTAATAAATTTCTAATAAACTTTTAAAAGTCTAACGCTGCCCCAAACCAGGTGACCCCAAGCTTTGATTTGTCAGGCGCCTGCTCCCATAGTCACAGCCAGGTGATTTCCTGTTCTTGGACCTGGTGTGTGTGTATGCTTGTGATGGGAGCCAGTTGGCAAGGAGACACAGAGACAGCTAAATGGGAACTTAGCAGACTGGGATCTTGAGCACATTCATGAATAAGAGCCCTCCACTGGGGCTGAGGAAGCTGCTGCTGCAGTGTTGTTTGCATTCATGAATAAACCTGCATGCTGCCATTCATACAAACACAATTAGCTCCATGCTTCTCCTGTGGAAGACAGGAATAGATGAACACAGAAACCAGCTCCCGTGCATAAATGTTGATATTTATACAACAGCCAAAACCCCTCATGAGCTGTATTGTCCGCATAATCTCTCTGCACCACTAAATGGATTTTTTCTTACAACTTTATATGACGAGGTTAAAAGAACAGGAAAACAGATTAGTTAAACCTTTAAATCTATCTTTGACACCTCTATACTGTTGCTTTAATGTCTTTTTAAAGCACTCAACAGCCAGCGGATTGTACATATGCATCCATATGCACAAGAGGGGGAAATGAAAAAGATGAGAGAGACACAAAAAGAGAGTGTTGAGCAGTAGGCTGTGTGCTGAAGTGTGTTACAGTGTGTAAATGTGTGTGTGGCCTCTTGGGTTGCAGTGTGTGTGTGTGTGTGTGTGTGTGTGTGTGTGTGTGTGTGTGTGTGGGAGTGCTATTGAGAGATATTTTTAATTCTGTGTGTCAGCTCCTCTCATCTCCCACAGCAAGAGATGTTGGAGGAAAGCTGAAAAACATTTCCAATGCAACTATCACTTAAATACACACAGACACACACACGTCTGACTACATGCACATGCACACGCTCACACACACTTGTACAAACGCATACAGTTTCAGAACTCTTCATACGGTACCAGTTGCGTCTTTGAAAGTTAAAAAAAGCCTGCCAGATTGTCTGTGTTTTTTATGAATTTGCTTGTGAGGGAATTTTACATGAACACGATTCAAATATGAATGCGATCCTGAATGGATACAATTCCAGGTGGATCCAAATGAATGATAAAATCTGCCTCTCAAGCCACAAAAAAACACTTCAATCAGATACTTACGGTGATAAAAGATTAGACAGACTAACTGTTCCTCACAGCTTATTAGATGAAATCAACAACTTCTGGTGTTAAGTTTGAAAGAAAAAGGAGGCATTTGACTCTCCCGACACCTCCGAGCCGAAGTGACTAAATAAGACTTGACCATATGGAAGATAATGACAATTATAATTCCCTGTGGAGCAGCAGTCGTCGACCTAATGATTTTCTTCCATGCCACTGCTTTTAGGAGTGTATAAAGTCACTGTGGACTGCAAAATAGGATTAAGTTCGTCCTGGTGGAATACAGCGCAGGATTGCTCAAAGTAAAAGGTAAATGGATTTTGCTCACACTCCTATATTCTCAGTGAAACGTGAAAAAACACAAAACTGTCTCAATCACACGTCGCACAGCAGTGTATATACTGAGTTTATGTGGCCACCCCTAGCATGAAAGATACTATCCAGACATGACAGATCGGCAGTCTACAGACATCTAAATTCCAGACGTATGATTATACATAAAAATTATGCTTTCAAGCCTCTCTTGATGCACCTGCAAAAGCACCATGACTGTTGAACACTTAGAAAGGATCCCAAAGGTGAGTCACAGGAAGATTAAATTGTTCCTTAAATGATTCTGTAGAAATGCAGAATACTGAATGTATCGACTGTTGACTGAAAAGCTAAATAAGTACTTGAGGCTGCTGTATTGAAGATTACACAATAAACTAAACTGCAGTCCACAAGTATGAACAATGACTTTGAGGTTAAACTATCAGCTTTATCAAGAGTGTTTAATTCACCTTCATTTCAAGAACAACAATATTTGCCGCTTGGTCAAACACTTTAACACTAATTTATGTTTTCATGACAAGTGACCTCAGGTGAAGCAAAGGTGGAAGAAGTATGTCATTGCACTTAAGGTGCTTTCAGACAGAAAGCGGTTACTGCTGCGTCTGCTATTTAATGACTTGAATGATCTGTATTTTCAGTAGGTGACCATGTATTATATTTTAAATCTAGAAACCTAATCTAATCCCCTCCCTCAGCCAAAATGAGTGAGGTCTAAATAAGGAAATGATAAGCAATATGCTGTCTCTAACTCATATGTTGATCACAGAGCGCATAATCAGACTTTGAAGTTCTTGTTGCTCCAAAACTATTTTCATGGATTGATATGTTTGTTTACTGCTGGCGAAGAAGTGTATAGTTCAGAGAACTTAGGGGCTTTCTGGCACAGTACTAAACTGGTTTGAATCCTACTTAAAGGACAGGGACTACTTTGTGTCTATAGGTACTTACGGAGCTGATAAAAATGGCCTGTGGAGTTCCCCAGGGCTCCATTTTGGGCCTTCTTCTGTTAAACATCCACATGCTGCCACTAGTTCAGATTATGGAAAACAATAAAATATGTTAAAATAATTATACAGACAACCCACACATTTATAAAACCATGTCACCAGGGGATAATAATAATAATCCCTTTAAAAAAGTGTTGAGTAAGTACATTGAACAAATCATATGCCAGAATTTTCTTCAATTAAACAAAGTGAAAACTAAAGTAATTGTTTTTGGAGCCACGGAAGAACGATTAAAATTCAGCGCTCAGCTACCATCTGCAATGTTAAAAACCCCAAACCAAGCGAGAAATCTTGGCGGTATCTATTTCAGCTGGCACATTAAGGCAAGTTGAAAGTCAGCCTACTATCACCTGAAGAAGATATCAAGGATTAAAGGACTTATGTCACACAGGACCTGGAAAAAGTTCCATGCATTTCTCATCAGTTGACTTGACTACTGCAACGGTGTCTTTACAGGTCTCTCTTTCAAACAGGCGGCTAATTCAGAACACTGCTGCTCGAGTCACTCACTAAGACCAAAAGAAAAATAGATTTAATTTTAGTTACACATCTACAGTATCTATTATGGGGGAAAGCAACTCAAAGAAAACTTAATTGTATGTGTTCATCCCAAGTGTGCACGTACGTCCCACATTTGACACCTTCTACTGAATAATCAATGGGGATGAAGCCACAGACTGCTGGCAAGAAAGGCCTGCCCCCCTGGATCCGTGACTGGATGGTGAACTAAAGCTATTTGTACAGATATTTTTTACACATTCATTTGAATGTAGCAGTACAAAACTTTTTCACACAGCTTCAATACATTCGGGACAATTCCTTACAAAGCCCCCTGCCCTGCCTTGCCTGGGATGGTTGCCATGATAACACACTGAGTTGCAGCAGCAACACAAAAAAGTTTAACAATCATCATCTCAGTTGGCAGAAGATCAGAAAGCAGTCATATGTGTTTTGGGAAGGACTGACAAACCAAATCGACAGACGCTCACATGGGTCCTTTTGGAGAATGTTTACACATTTATTTATTTTGTTCTTTCAGTTAGAAGACTAGTTGTCCATTTTAGGTGGAAAGTGTCAGGTATTCAGTCTGTAAGCTTTAGAACAGTACAGCTGAACAAGTCCAGCTGATCATGTGTCTGAACACACGGCTGAAGGCAAAGAGACTTAAAAACAAGAAAGAAAGTGTAGCAGGCTTGCAGTACGAACCTGGTGGATACCAGATGTCTTCTGTCTGCATGTCGAACACTTCAGACAGTCAAACTGTAAAGGATCAAAAAGCAAATAATGAATACATATGATGATTTATGTCAATGTGAATTTGTCTCATTATTTTTAAACTGTGTATAAAAGGGAAATAATTTCAACACTGTTATATGATGTAGGCACCCTTAAATAAAGCTGAAACCTTTGAACTACAATTCCAATAGTTTGGGGCATCCTTTCTATTAGTTATAATAGATAATAACACTGTATACTTACCAGAGTACTGTAATGGCTGACATCTGGGAACATGGCGACATCGCTAAAACAAAATTCAGAAGATGAGACGACCAAATGAGTTCAGTTGTGTCTTAACCACTTTATGTGGAGGAAAAAGTGAAAACAAGTGCACTTGAAATGATGGTAATACTTAACAACCCACAAAAGCAACAGCCAGTGACACTGTCAGAATGTTTTTCTCAATCTTTGCCAAATATGTTCAGAACTGGAAATAGAAGTAAGAAACAAGATGTCACAACTTAGTTAGTTTCAGAAAACTTCATAAAATCATAACCAGTCTTCCCCATATTATTTTGTCTACACAAAATGCTGAGAGAATATCTAGAATAGAAAAGAAACTTGTCCAGTCCAGTTGCCTATAATGACAACTTCAAGATATCCTCTGACCTGGATTAGAGTCTTCATAGATACGTTGAAAGAAAGCAATTGTCAGTTTGATTTTAACTTTAAAATACCTCCTGCATGTAGGCAATGCTCTTCTTGACTCAATAACCAAGAGCTGTGTGTGTGTGTGTGTGTGTGTGTGTGTGTGTGTGTGTGTGTGTGTGTGTGTGTTTCACACTTCACAGTGGCACTTATCCCTGACAGATTATGGCTCCACACACATCAAATGTTAAAGCGGCGGTGTAAATTATTGATCCCCATCAATGTTCACAGATCAGAGCTTTCAGCTGGCAGAGGAGTTGGGACTAAATGGACAGCTGAGCTGCACGTTAGAGCCCAAGCGACGCTCCTCCTGTACAGAGGAGCTCAAATATCCAACCCTGATAATTAACACTGTGATGATCATAATGACCGATCACTTTACCAGCCGATGGATATCAGATTTATTTTATGTGTATCAGTCCCTTCAGGAATTTGTGTTCTTCCAAAAGCAAGAATTAATCCAAGTTTATCACTATAATATCTGTGAGAGGTTGCATTTTTTATTGTCAAAGCTTTTGCACAAAAAAAATTAAATGGAAAGATTGCTTGCCAATTTTACCAATGTCCACATTAAATAATCCAGTTCAGAACCACTTTAACCTGCCAAAGCAAACAAAAATCTGGCCTCAATCTCAACTAAAAAAATTTCTTTTAACTTCACTGCAGAGGCCTGTTTTTCCCAAGATCTTGTCTTTTCATGGCATGGTTATGTTTACGGAAAGATTGTGGTTATGGAAAATAAACTGCAGTTACAAGGTAATTTTAAGATTAATTCATTGGTCTCCACGAATGACCTCCACACACTTTCTATCTCACTACATAAACTGCACACTATTTCTTAAATTGGCACTGGATGTGCAATATGAACACAATACCAAGGGGTACTGGGCTGGGCAATGGTGTTTCAGGGTGTACACCTCTGTATTGGAACAACAGCAGTCCCACCATTTTTTGGACAATACACCGAGACAAAGTCAAGTCTACAGTCCCCTACACTGTGTACACATCTAAGCAATGCACCTTCAAAAAACAAACACTGAAAGTCAGGAGCTTCACCTCTTACACTGTTTCATTTCAAATCCAATGTGCTGGAAGACAGAGCCAACAGAATGAAAAAATCAGTCACTGTCCAAATATGGCACTGTATTCCTCTGTCTGAACACACACACAGACAACGACACACTCACAGGTAGAGCAGCTGTGAGCCCCACATCTGATTATGTTATTGACACTGGGCAGGAAACACAAGTGGAAGCATGCCTCATCTGAGTGTAAAATACACAGAGGACGAGGCTGCTCCATCACATTAAATGACATAACTAGTTTACATCACTGCTGCTTTACTGCGTGCAGAGAACAAAACTGACAGATTAGAACAGTGGAGCCTCGCAATCCATAAATCAGTTTGTTTATGTGCTAGAATTGTTAATGCAGTTTGCTGGTTTGCCAGCCTTAGTTGTGTCTGAGCATCTCTGAACCCCCAGGGTCTGTGTTACAACTGATGATTAGCATTTACATAATGAGCTAAATGTTAGCTGCTGCCTTAAACTGCTGCTTCTCAGCTGTAGGGAGCAAGTTGACCTCCACAGAAACAAACAGGAAGGCTTGAGGAAGGGGACGGGACAATGATGACAACATGTAATGTTCAAAATGGTGGAAAATCTATAAAAGAAAGTCTGGTGATATTCTGTATTTTTTTATTGTCACCACATCCCACGAAGAGACCCAAAGTAACAAGAGCCCGTTTTCTACTGCATGGTACCAACTGGACTTACCTCGACTCACTCAACTCTACTCACCTTTTTTTAGGTTTTCCATTGTAGAAAAGTTGTGCCTGTACCTGCTACCAGGTCCTTTTTTTCGTATCACATCCGTCAAAGGTTCCAAGCGAGCAGAGGCGATACTAAAATGTGAGGCCGGCCAGCCGCTCGCTCACAAAGCCCTTTGGTTCCACAGTCACACAGACCGCTGCAGCAACAACAGCAGAGGAAAACACAGCTGTAAGGTTTTCATACCGCTTATCTGTCTTTACATTCTGAGTAATGTTGAAACGTTTTAACTTAAGTCAAGAGACTGCAATGGAAAATGGAGGACGGCGGGCCACAACCAAGTTGAGTAGAGTCGAGTCGAGGCGAGTTGAGCTGGTACTGGGAATGGTAAAACGGCAAATGTGTCAAGTATTGTGTGTATGTTCAGAACCTGATATTTCTTCTTCCTCTGCACCAAAGAGCTCCATTGCTGTCCAGAAACTATTAAAAACACATAAATGAGCCAAACTGTTGCACTGGGTGACATGCTCCTACATTACCATGAACACACACACTGTAGTTCATTTGGACTTAATTCTACATACACCGTCCTGCTGCCCTAAATACTAACTAGAACACCAAAAGTGGATTCATCCGCCACTGAAAATACTCCAGAACAAATGTACCATTTCCTCCTGTATGAGTAACATTTGCTAACAACTACAGTGACCAGCTGTTTGTTGTTTTTTTTAAGTCAAATTATAAACTTATCATTAGTGAGCCACTGATGTAGTAGTGGTCCTTGACTTTTGATTATTATTTTCATAATCATCCTCAGGTGGTTAAAGGAATAATTGAAACATACCCT
Organism: Micropterus dolomieu; assembly: GCF_021292245.1. NCBI lineage: Eukaryota > Metazoa > Chordata > Actinopteri > Centrarchiformes > Centrarchidae > Micropterus > Micropterus dolomieu. The sequence continues at coordinate 2,470,117 of NC_060154.1, forward strand.
CATTTGCTTTCTTTCTGAGAGTTAGATGAAAAGTCAGCAGTCGGTTAGCTTAGCTTAGCATGAAGCCTGGCTCTGTTTAAAGGTCACAAAATCTGCCTACCAGCACTTCTAAATCTCTCTGATAAACCATTTATATCTCCTTTCTTTAATCCGTAACAAAACCGAAGAGTAAAAACGACAATTTTGTTTGTGCCGAACTATTTCGTGGTCATGACCAGTTGCCAGGCAACAAGCAGAGACTCCAGGAAGTTAGTGGTCAAGACCAAAAAATAGTCATCAAAAGTGTCATTTTCACATTTGCTTTAGTTTACTGTGCAGATTAAACAAACAAGATATAATATTTAATTCACAGACGTGAGTGTGATTTTCAAATCTAACTCCTCGCAAGAAAGTGAATTAGTGAACTTCCCAAAATTATCAAACAATTATTTTAAAAACACCAAAATCCAAGAAATAATACACCACTCCTTAATGGTTTGTCACTTTCTTTGCTCCTCTAAACAAACCACAAATTCTCTGCCTGCCTTTCTCTTGAAAACACAGCCACTTCCCCCTCTTTCTCCTAACTATCACAATCTGTCCTCTCGAAACACAGACAGCTTGCCTGACCGCCTGGAATACACATTCGGATCTGCTTGTCACTTTACATCTCCCCTGTCTTTCTTCCTCTGCCCTCTACTTCTATGTGTCTAGCCCTTTTCCTCATAATCTCTCTATCTGTCCATCTTGTGAGCGTGCTAGTCAATAGAGATGTCCTGCTTTTAATTCTTCTGCTGGGGAAACAAGGGAGGACCAAGAGCATGAGGGGGGGGGGGGTCTAAAGAGTGGGGGCTCTAAATGTAAACAGTGGCACACAGAGCAGCTTAAGAGGGCTATAAATAGAGCGCTAGAGCAAGAGAGGGAGCAAGCAAGAGAGAGAGATTGACTGAGAAAGCTTTGCTTACGGAATAAAAATTGCTCCCGACAGTCGGGATTAGTGCTTCCCTGGAGGATTTTCACTCCAAAGCCCAATCTGGGGCAACTGGGAAGAGCACCAGCCTCAGTCATCTTAATTCAGTTAAACCCTGCCCAACATAGATAGACAACATAGATCCACGTATGTTCGCATGTAATCGTACAGAAATATAAATTTATAGACACACGTTTAGCTGGTAGCAGAAGGCTAAGCAGGTTGAGTGGGGACTGTCAGTTTGAAACAAAAAAGAGGAGTCTAAAAATAGAAATTTAAAGGAAATTGATACACACTGACTGAGCTAATACAGATGTAGAACTGTGTGTTTTGGTTGGTCATAATTGAAAGATACACACCCCAATGCTACCATGCATGTCCACACACACACACACTCTCTCTTGCTCACACACACAGACTCACACTACTGTGAGCCTCATTACCAGCAGATTACTCAGTACCTGATCCTGCTAAGCTTGTTAAACAACACTGTTCTGCAGCAAACACAAACACACACACTGTGAGGTGCTAAAAATAACTAGCGTCGTACAAATCAAAACAATGGAAATATACTAAAAATGGCTTACTTTCACATATTGTAACTGTCCAATGGAAAATGGAGGTTTGGTTTGGAATTTGGTCATTTTAAAGTCGAATTTTTAGATTTCGGCCACAAGTAAGTAAAAAAACATCAAAACAAGCTTTCAGATGCAATGCCGTGACTTTGGCTTATGTTACAGTTAAGGCCATGTTTAGACTACACAATATCAGCCCGACCCCCATAGACTACTCATTTAGCCTCTACTGCAATCCCATGTAGTGTGTCATAGTGTGAGAAACTGGCACACAACACAACATCCTGATAAAGAGACTAGTATGTCAGAATCTTTTGCCTTCTCTCGCCGTAAAGTCGGGCTCTGGCACCTCCTTTAAATATATATATAAAATCATCCTAAAACAAAATAATATTGTGTAGTTTGATCACAGCATTTTGTATTACCAAACACACAACTGCCTCTTTACACATCCTGCAGAGACAAAGCTACCTTGATATAATATCACCTTAATAAGTTGTCCACCTGATGAAAGTAAATTCAATATTCACTCTCCTTTTTGCTCTGATTTGGTCTCCACCAACTCCCGAGAAAAATATCTGGCTCTGTCACTGCTAGTTGCTTAATTTTCCTGACCAGCTAGTTTGTAACTGTCTGTCAGCTGTTTTATGCTGAGCAGGTAGTGTACAGTAGTTTTTATCAGAGTTTGTCTGATGAATGATGACAGCTGCTGTTGGAAAGACTGAGACTGAACCAGAACGTAAATCCGCTGTTAAACCAAAACAATGAGCTATAAGAGGCAAAAAAGGTCTATAGGGCTGCAGTCAAGAAATTCTTCGTCCTTTGTGTTACTAACAGAAACATTTAAATCTTTTTCTTCTGGATCATCTAACAAACCTTTTTTTTCTTAGTGGATAAAAACTTGATATTTTGGAGACACAAGTGTACGTGCAAAGACCCATGTGCCCCTTTGCTGCTCAACAGTTTGTGAGAAATGATGTGGGAAGTGTGTATACAGTAGCAGTGCTGCAGGCTTCCTTCTGCTGAGGCACTACACATATCTTAGTTCCCACAGCAACACATTAGCACTCAACTCTACCATGGTGAAGCCAGTAAACACCATCTGAGAGTGTGTGTGTGTGTGTGTGTCTGTGCGCACGCTGCTGAACCTTTATCTTTATGAGGACCAATTTGGTTAGTGGATATGAGGACACCTTTGGAACATTAGGACACCTTTGGAAAGTGAAGACATATTTGCTAAATGAAAACATTTTACAGATAGAGGAGGTTTTTCTTTTTCTTTTCATTTTTTGGAACATAATGACGTTTTTGGAAGGTAAGGACATTTTTCAAAGATTAAGACATTTTGTCCAGTCCTGACCTCTTCAAAGTGCTATTTAGGGGTTAATGATTGTTCAGGTTAGGGTTAGGAGTGCAGTAAATCAGTGAAGGTCCTCACAAATATGCTATAGTTAGATATTGTATATATCTATATATAGTTAAAACATGTGAGCATATGAATACTTGCAATGCTGCTACACTAACCTGTAACTTTAAACTCCCTATCTGTACAGACACAAAGTCCTCACAAGAAGAGAAAACTAAGAAAATACACACACATACATGCTGTGTATATCCCACACAGTCATGCTGCAGTCTTTTGCTTTCCAGAATGAATAAAGTATACGTTTTCTGAGTGTGAATTAAAAATCGATAGCTCTGAGAGTTGCAGGTTGTACGGAGGGGTGGGTGTCTGTGGAATTGTGGCTCAAAGTTAATTCAGTCTCACAGTTTGCCAAACGAATGAATAAAATATGATGCTCCTGTTTGCAAAGAAGGTGGGAAAGACTCTCTAATTGAAATTTCTGCCGGTTAAATGAGAAGTTGTAAAAGCTCCGTATTTGTATAGTGCCTTTCTAGTCTTTTCGACCACTCAAAGCGCTTTTACACTACATCTGCATTCACCATTCACACACATTCATTCACTGAGCCTAAGTGCTCAAACAAAAACTAACATTCACACACATTCATACACTGGCGAAACAGCCGCCAGAGGCAATTCGGGGTTCAGTATCTTGCCCAAGGATACTTCGACATGCAGCCTGGAGGAGCGGGGGATTGAACCGCCGACCTTCCGATTAACGCACCAGCCACAGCCGCCCAAGTTGTGAGGAGACAAATTATTCACACACACATACATACTGTACATTTAATAAAGTCGGTCCAATAGGTAACCCAAGGTGTTGGTATAAGCTACATCCTTGGTGATGTGGGACTATGAACATCTACATTGATCAAAATAGGACAAAAATGCTCTGTGCAGTCATTTGCCTTTTAAATATTTCTCTATATATACTAATTTCCACGACTGTATTAATAATCCACTCTTGCTTTGCATCTTATTTTCTCTCCTTTTAATGACCCTAACAGCTACAGAAATAAAGAAAGTCAAACATGCGGCCAGAGCTGATAATTCTGAACAAACATTCTGGTGAAATATTTTCAAATGTTTGCACAAAATAAAGCTGACAAACTTCTGGGAAATCAGCTACCCTGCTTCCATCCTCCAAGTCACGCAGACACACAGACAAACAGACAAACACAAGCCCCTGTCCATTAGAGGTCACACGTGGGCCCACAGCTCATAAAACTGGTGGAGAGGGGCTGCAGCTGGGGGGAGGGTAAACCATACTGACGTGGTTGCTGGTGACACAGTGACATTGACGGAGACATTTTCCGTAACCTCGCGCCGGCCTTGGCTGAGGAGGAGAGGATGCTGTAATTTGTCTCTTAATTGCAACACTTCTTCTGGCCTTCTTCTAGTATTCAGATCCTTTGCTATGTGACAATTTTTTATGTAATTATTATTGTACAATCATTCCAACGATTCTGGTGTCATAAGTATGTGTTTCTTTAAAAATGAGACAATCCTGGTTAAAACAGGTCCAGGTTGTCTTTAGTTTCAGGCCTTCCATCATCGGTGTCCCCAGGGTGGCACAGTGTGCTCTCTGCCAGTGTCCTTTTTCACCCTACCAGTTCGAGTCAGCAAAGTCAGAGATTTCTAAATATTACAGATAGGAGAATCAGGATTATTTAAAAATGTCCTGCATTTACAATTTTACTTAAAAAGCGGAGACCTCATGCTGCACTGGTAGGTGTGACTAAGAAGTCCAACTAATCAGTGCTGTTGGTGGTTGGTAGTGTTGGGGATGGTGATTGATTCCTCACTGTTTCATACCCAACCACATTTTCCTTTTTCAACAGAAACTACACAAAGAGCGTAGTGATGCCAATTCTTGCGACCTTTAAGTTAAGTACAGTATAATCAGAATGACACTGACATAAAACAGGTTTTATGGAGAACAAGTGTTGTCTCCTCATCTTTCATCATCTGGATTTTGTAGTTAGAGATGTTATCAAAGTGTGGTTGGAGTATAAAGCTGGAATCTGGTTCCCTCGTTGCTTCGACAAGTTTTTGATGTGATGAAATTATATATGTTAATCTAAAGAGACCACTATGAACAGGTCCTTTTTCAATTGGGTTGTGGGTTGGGATTTATTACTATATATGTATGTTACTGATGCATTGTCTTTAATGTTGTACCTAGTTAATACATGGCATGGTACATTATCATTAACGCACACACATTTATTTAGGGTCATTCACCAAATTCACACAATATTAACTAAATTAATGAAGGAGTAAAAACTAGATCTTGCCAGAGGGTTTCTGTATGAGACAGGCTCACAAGATTAAAGGAATAGTTTGACATTTTTAGAGGGGTCACTCTGATGTTTGTACAGTAAATATGAAACGCCAGCTGTCAGTTAGCTTAGCATGGCAGGAAGACCGGAAGCTGGAGAAAACAGCTAGCCTGACGTATTACACTTCATTTGTTTAAATTCGTACAAAAACTGAAGTATAAAAACTATGCAGTTTGTAGTTTTTCAGGGGAATATGTGCAGGTCTATTCCTTTAAAATGTGATCAGTCTCCCAAAATAGCTACAGTTGCACATGAATAGATTCTCTAGAAAATGTACTTAGTTACTTTCCATCTCTGCTGACTGATAAAGGCGGGTGTTTATAGGATAAAGAACTTGTATTTTCAGACACATTACACTCTGACCTACATTTTTCCTCTCGTTGCGTCGCTTTTCTTTTCCACTTTATTTCTCTCTCTCATACCCTCTCTCTGACAGGCCTAGCTGGCAGTACAACTCAGATTGGTGTGAAATCGCCGCCTAACAGGCGGGAAATTGGCTCTGTTATTTTTGGAGCAGAGTCACGGGGGACCGTCGGACCATCATCCTCTCCCTAATGAGCAGGTGATGGAGGCGTAGCTGGGGAGGGAGGGAGGGATGCATGGCCTCTCAAACATCACACACTTGGCAGATGTACAGATTAGGGCGGAAAGGGAAAACAGCACTGCAAAAGGTATCTGAGAGAAAGCAGATGAAGGAATAGAAGGAGAAAATAAGGGATGAGATGGTGTGATGAGATTCTGTGCCAATATGAATATCACCATCAGATTAGCCAAATATTAATAACCTCAATTGACATCAGCCACTTCAACACATGAGGGTTTAGCGATATGGCCTGCACACAGTGTGTAGATATATTTATACTATATTTATGCTGAGATGATTAAAGTCTGGGGGGTGGCCATGGAGAAAAGTGTCAGGAACAATACTATCTTCAGCCAAAGCAGAACATGACAACAGAGAACATATAGATCAGTGCTATCAGATAGCTATCAAGTAACTTCATTGACACAGTCAAGTTCCAAATGTGTTTGTTTGGATTATAAATGACATTTAACACCATTATAAATTGTTCTTAAAGGTTTGCATTTTTTCCTAATCTGTATTAAAACAATACTCAGATACATTGAGAATAACAAGTCCTCCAAAAGGATGAAATACGTAGTTTGTCCATGCCCGCTGAAGTGACACATATCTAATGTGACTTCCCTATCGGCAGGAGGACACCTTTTGTCTGTTCTACAACTCCAAATCCTCTTGAAAAATCAGTGTGTTTTCTGATGTGACAACACTATGGTTAAGGTTTGGTTAGGTTTCAGGAAAGATTGTGGTTTGGGATAAAATTTCTTTAAGGTTAGAGGACCTTCGCCGTCATGGTTACGATAACAGGTGAGGGAGTGATTGTGGTCATGCTTTTAAAAAAACAACTTTGACAGTCGGTAGTAAACTGGAAATGAACAGTGGTCTCTTGTGTTTAAGTCTGATGTAGAGGGTTCTGAAATTTGCTGAAATGACTGACTCATTGAAAGAGTTAATGATCGCTGTAATCATTCACACAGGCTTTTGTCACATCAAATGGGTGTTTTCCAAAGTTACTGTATAGTCCCTTACTGTAAAATGTCCTTTTTGTTTGCACAATGTTTCCTTGCCATGCTACATGAAGGGATAATAATACAAAGAGGAAATACTGCACTAAAACACAGAAGCTTTGGAAGATCATTTGATTTCACAAACAAAGCCTTGTATTACCTTTAGCTGAACTTTGACATCTCTTCACAGCCAGTATGAATGATTACTTCAACCAATAAGTTATTCAGTGTACATACCGCCTTATGATTATTGTTACAACAATTTTTTCAGTAGGTGTGTCCAAGTTTCAAGAAGCTACTTGTAGCTCTATTTCAGCAGAATGCGGTAGTTTATCTTTATTCTCTACTCTTTCCACTTAGTCTGTGTTAACTGCAGAGGAAGGCCCCAGGAGTACAAGTACACCTGGTAGGGATTCACTCTATAAAAGACAGTACCATACTGTACATGAACATACAACTGGATTTGGCATGTGCAGCGTGTGTTTATGTTGAGACAATGGAAGTGGGGGGTTGGGGGGTGTCAGGTCAGGTCAGGCACAATCCCATATTTAGCTAAAGCAGAACATTGCCTTGAACCAAAAACATATACAGTGCAACACAATACAAACTCTCCTACCATCGCCACCACATACTGCAGAAATAATTTCTGATCATTTCTGATTCAGACAGTTGCATCATTTGCAAATGATGCAGTATTTAAGATACATGCACGCACACATTCTGAGGATGCACTGCAGAGATACTCTTCATTTTATGAGCTTGCATTTATTTCAGTGTACTTCATTTAAAATGCATCTTTAATCGTGTCCAAACCTTAAAATACATGTAACAAACATTTCATCTAGCTGAGGAACTGCACAGTCACTGGTTTCCCTGGTTTAACTGGAGCTTGCTCATGGCCACTAGAAGGCATCATACACAGTATTCATCACGGTCCATAAATTCAGACAACACTGAATTGACACAAACACTCCACATATCCCAGGCAGAGCCCACAGATCCTTTGGGAGGAGTCAGTTTTTTCTCCTAACTGGAGATGCAGTGGCTGACACAGCAGCAGATAAACACTGCCCCCTACTGTCAGACATTCAATATTCATGTAATGCAAAAAGACTGACAAAGCTGGCCTACATGTGATCAGCTTTCAACTGTAGTCAATGCTATTCATTTGCATCACACTCTTTTTCAACATGACTTTTTATAATGTTGCACTCATAGAAACACAAGTTTCACAATTATAACTTCAATTTGGTGGTGTTGGCTGCAGGCAGCACAGAGCACTGGTGTGATTTGGCACTGCAGCAATATTTGCTACAATGTTCAATATTCAGTGTTAAAAATTGAAATGCTTCCCTTGATAAAATGACAAGGGACTCCTCTCTTACTTCATAATTCAACAATTATGTTTAAATGTGTGAGTGTGTAACTTAAACAAACAGTTTCCCTTTTGTCTTTAAATTTGTTGGCCTTATTTTTCATGATCTCCAGACTGTTCATGTTTGGTACTCACTATATTCAACCCATTATTTTTGGTATTTGTACCAATGAAGATCTCCAGTGTTAAGACAGTACGGTTTGCGATCAGCTGATGTCCAGGACTCATTTTTAATTTTTTTCAGTCTCATGGCGTGCCAGCGCGGGGGGTAACGAGGTCCCACAGGGGCCGTGGAAGTGGAACCTGAAACACACAGAGAAATGTTGTCTGCGCTGTAATGTGGGATAAATGAGTGAAAACGATGCACGTGTGTGAACGTGTGACAGTAAAAGAAACATACTTAAAGCGCATTGTGGCTGGTGTATCTTCCATGTTGAATTCGGCCACAGGGACTCCTCTGGCTGCCACCTGTGGAGCAAACATGGCCGCTGGATACACAACGGATGAAGTGCCAACCTGCAGAGTGGGGTTTTAATTGAAACTTTTAAAAGGATGACCTAAGATCAAAGATAAAAGTCCTGGTTATTAGTACAATGCAGTATTTTTGTTCGATTCTCTGACTGTGCTGTTCAGACAGACTCTCTGGTCTATCTAGTCCTACTAATTATCTTTCTCTGCATGTGTACTCTCTACAGGTATGGGTTTTCAACTATTTAGTTAAAAATATAAAACATTTATACAATTATTAATGAGTGCAAGTACATTAGTGAATTTGGCAGTAGTACTGTACAGCAGTAGGATGCACAAACACATACATACCACGAGGCAGAGGTCACAGCTGTCCAACACTTTCTCTGCACTGGTGAGGATGTCTGAGTCCAGAGTCTCTCCAAACCAAACCACAGCTGGTCTCAGGAGACCGTGACAGCCATTCTGCTCACACCTGAAACACACATACACACTTTGTCAGAACAAATAACCTCATTTGAAAAAAGCAGAGGACTAAAAGAGCATGAGTGTGTCTTACCTGGGCAGCTGCTCAACAGGGATCTGGGCGTCATTTGTGTCGGGGTCTGGAGCTCTGAATTTGTTAAAATAAAAGTTCAGTGTCACTAATTGTCACAATTTCACCCCAATTCACTTGTTTTTTTAAACCATTTTTTCTCATTTCATACTGATGTTTATATTTTCCTTCATGTAACAGCTACACGTTGGACACACAGATACATTAAAGTGAGTAAAACCAGAGCATTTTAGGTAAGATGATTAACAATTTTCATTATGACATTATCATTTTTGTCTGTATTTTTTACATAATAAAAAACTCAACTATTATAATATAGCATAAACATGAAACACTGACCCACCTGAAAATGAACATCCAAACTGATACTATCAATTACCTATTTATTTAATTGAATTCATTCATCTTCTGCACCAATGTATTCCTTCAAGATTTTTAATTTAATTTTATTAAAAGAAAGATATTTACACTCTGGACTGGAGAACAGAAGGTTGACATAAAAAAAAGACAAGAATCTAATCAAAATTACTGTAACAGAGTGAGTAGAGATGAGTTTTAACATTACATGATCAGTTCTGGTATTAATTTATAACTTTAGCACAGGACTTCAGTCTTGTATAGCTGTCCATTCCAGTGATTAAAAACATCAATTTTAAATGTCAGATTCGTGACAAAGCGGCGTTTAAAGTGACATTTAATTTTGATAAGGTGTTATTTAGCTCCTGCCGTCTGACAGACCGCAACAGGTTTTATTCTGCCGGCATTCTGTTCTCAAATGAATATGATCAATATCTCTTATAACAAATTTTCATTTTGTTGAGCCAAACAGTCTAATTCACCAAACGACACCAGACAAAGCTCTTACCCTTTGCCCTCCAGAGCAGCACAGATGGGGCTCTTGTAATTTGCTGCTTCATGACCGCAGCTCATACAGCGTGTTTTAAACAGACTTCCTGGATTAACAAGAGACAAAATTATTATTGATGAAACAATTAGTTGGATCGATTAGCTGGAAGACTGAAAATGGATCAGTGACTATTTCAACAATGGATTAACTGTTTTGTGTAATATATCAAGTACAAAATGGCCAAACATTTGTAAGTACCAGCATTTATGCATATCTTTATTATTTTACAAAACTTGATTTCAAAGTTTATGACATTTTAAGGACTAAACCAATGAAGAAGTATTAGTGGATCAATCAGTTATGAAAATAATCGGGTGTAACCCCAAAAGAGACGGACAGACAAAAAGGATCAAGAATGATTTACTCAATTAATTCTAAGACCCTATAAAATGTCAAAATAGAGTGAAAAATGTCCATCGCATCCAATTTACAAACATCCAAGGTGATGACGTCAAATTTCCCATTTTGTTTAAACAAGGAAAATCATCAAATCAAATCAACTTATTAGCTGGAAGTAGAGAATTTTTGCTTAAGAAATTTCTTTAACAATGACTATTATAAAAACAGTTTTTTAGATTTATTAGTGGAATAGTTATGAACAGATAACTGCAATTATTCTATCCATGCTGGCATTAGGTGTCTTCACTGTTTTCTACTTGCCGTGGATTTCCAGGATGTTTTTGGATCCGGCGCGGCGGTGGAGCTCGTCGATATTTTGAGTGACGACTGTCACCTTACGTCCCTGTTTGCTCAGTCGCTCCTCACACTCAGCAATGGCCAGGTGGGCGGGGTTGGGATTTTTTGTGAGCATGACCTCTCTGCGATAATGGTAAAACTCCCAAACACGGGAAGGATTTCTGGAGAAGGCCTCTGGGGTAGCAAGTTTCTACAAGATGAAAACATGAAAAATGGCTATTAACTCTAAATGTTCCTGAGAAAACTATTACCAGTAAAGTTCCTTTTTCAAAGTTGTTTTTGCTTATTGGAAATTTAGGCTAAATGAACACAGCACTGTTTCAACTTAATTCAGAAATGCAATAAAGTTTCCAAAGAGTAAGGTATGTTGGTTGTCCTGATTCAGGACTATTTTTAATCATGGTAAAACTTTCAGCGCACTTCTTGGAGTTACTCTGAGATGCTTGATAAGTACATACTCCAACACCTTGGTATCCCACCGGAGGAGCTGGATTTAAATCAGTGAAGGTAAGCTAAATAACAAGCGCACCTCTATTTATAATCCAGTACAGTTCAATAGTTGCATACCTGTGCTTCCCATTTTCTCCAGTAGCCTCCTGCTCCTCTGAAGGTGGGAACTCCACTCTCTGCACTCACCCCTGCTCCGGTGATGATGACTACATCCTTGGCCTTGGAGAAAATCTCCCTGAAGGCTGCTAGGTCTGAACATAAACACGGCCAGAACAACAAATACATAACATAAAATGTTAACAATGAAAGCTCATGGATTGGTGGATAAGAATAAAAGAGCTTCTCATCAGGGAGATGGTTTAACAGAAGCAGAACCTGAACTGGGTCTGGCCATGTCTTGGCTGCCCCAGGGCCTTTTCAGGTGGGCATACAGGTGAGAGTTTATTATGCCTCTACAGGTGAAATGGCGCACAATCATCAGGGTTTGGCAACTAGGGAAGAAAAATATGACACTATTCATAAAAGAAGCACCACCAATTTTAAATTCAGCTTATTCCTTCCACGTAATCAATGATTTTACAAGTTGAGACTTTTTGCACACACACACACACACACACACACACACACACACTATTTTCTTCAAGTAAACACAAGCCAAACTTTAACAAGAGGTTTAAGGAGATGTGTCACTTCCGGCTGCCATCTTTGTTTGGGTAAATAAAAAAGTTTGCAAACGCGAAAAGTAAAAACTGCTGTGCAGCTGTTCTTCCACTCTAATGTGAGTGTTTGGTCATTCTGCAAATGCCTTCAAAACTCAGGTAAGTGTCGTGAAATGGCCACACCAAGGGTTTCTTCAGTTCAAGTTCAGAACTAGTGTGTATATTTCACAAACACAGATGCTTCGGTTTGCCAAAGTCTCAAAGCAATGACGAGGTGAGAAGCACAGCCCGGGGTCAGTTGTGTTCTCAAGAAGGTCACTGTGGGTTTATCAAGCTTAAAGGTCATGTGAGTTAATATAAACAAGCACAAAGCTAACGTGCTACTTAATTGTCCTCGCTAATTGTGACATGAGTCAGGGGATTTAAGTGTCATTTTGTCAGTAACACAGTAATATTGCTAAAGTTTTTCTGCAAAATAACAAGCATTATTCCTCAAATAAGCCTGACGAAAGCTGGCAATAAGTTATGCTAGCTAGCTAGGCTAACACCCTGTTAGCACGCTAACAAGCTAGCGAAGGAAACGGCTATTTTCACCGGCATCTCACGGCGTTGGGAGGTTATTGTGCCCATGGTTGTATATTTCCATGGATGAGTTGGATCCTTTTATTAGAGCTGAGGTTTGCTAACGCTAAATAGCTACCTGTCGGACCGAAGCCAGGACCATCAGCTGAGGGAACCAGGAACTCAGTCGGTGTTTTCTCTCATCCATCAGCTCAGTAACTTTACTGGATTGGTGTGACTGTCAGGAAATTACCCTATCAAGAGTTTCAGCGAGGTAAATAACAACCCCTCAAAAAACTCATAAAATAGATGTGACCAGCAGATGGAGCATTTGTTCTACAGGAGTCTTTTTTTTCCTGTAGGTGTAATCATTGTTTCCCTTCAAAGTAACACTGGAGGTAGAAAATACATCTTATAGTACTTTAGAATTATTTGTAACCAATATTTTCATTTACTACATGGACTGCTTTATCTACTATGATCAATAGCTGCCAATACAAACATTAGCCCAAATACACTTTAATCTGCTGTCGCTCAGTGGTGCTTTGTTACTCAAATAATTGTGAAACCAATTCAAAGTAGTTTTATTGAGCTTTCTCCACTAGAAGCTAGCATTGGAAAATAAATAAGAATGATTGATTGAAAGACTGATTTATCATTTTAGTAGTTGCAGTGGGAAATTGCTGTTTTACAGCAGCCAGTTCACACAAACAAATAAAGCAGGTAAGAATAATATACCTTTTAGTCCACGTGATATTTATAGCATTACAATTTCCATTGCGTTTTTTTTCAGTACTAAACTCAAGGGCTATTTCAGTAGAGTATCTGCAGGCTATAGGGAATATTTAGATTATATATTAGGCTCTTTAAAAGAAAAGGCAGTTGCAGTGTTTAGCAGGCTATGTAGATTATAACAGCAACTAATATGTGTCCACATACATTTATTTTGTATCGTGTTTTTCTTGCTAAGAATTTTATAACCTGTATTTAGAACAGAAAACTTTTGCTGTCTCTTGTGGTTGACCCTGCAGCCTGTGTAGCTGGAGTCAATTCTGTCACTTCTGTTTTCTTTGTCCCGCCCTGAATGCATTTCTGTTGGCCAGTCTTGCACGTGTAGTCAAGCTAAAAGACAATCTTATTGGCTTTTGGTGTCACATATTATCAATAGTTTATGAGAGGAGCTTTGTTGGCATTAAGGGGAACATAAAGAGGTAAGAGAAAATGGGGCATTGACCTCAGTGTAAAGATGCCTGCAAGATTTACTATCAGCAGGCCAGCAGAAATGTCATACAAAATATGACCAAGAGGGTCCGAACTGTACATGTTTTGATTCTGTATAATGACTATGGGTGTTTAACTCACCAATGACATTTCAATATCAATGCAAGAAGTTATAGTTTTCATTATCAATTTATCTGTAGATAACTGTTTTTGATTATTCAGTTAATTATTCCACCTATAATGTGTCAACTAATTGTTACAAATCATGGTCACAAGTTCCCAGAACCCAATGTGACCTCTTTAAATTGCTTATTATGTTGCACTAATAGTCTGAAACAAATCCTACAATTTGAGAAGCTGTAACCAGAGATTGTTTGACATTTGCTACTTGATAAATGACATTTGAAACAATTAGTCTACCAAAATGGTTGTTAATTCATTGTCTGTTCATTTGGTGTGTAATTAAATGACCTTTCATGTCAGCTGTCCTGTAGATAAAGCCTGCACACAGGAGAGTTGAAATGATGTGAATGTGGTCCGGTGCTTTTCATTGGCCAGAGTGTAGATAGAGTCTTGAGCAGGGGGAGCTGACTTACAGGAAAAGAAGGGAACAGAAGCTCATCAAGCCTACCATTCTCTCTCTCTCTCTCTCTCTCCCTCCCCCTACCCGCCATCACCATTACAATAGCCCGCCCCCCTCCTACACCGTCTGCCCGGGCGGGAGCACGACTGGCTGCTGCGGCGCCGAATCTCTCGCAGTCCCGCCGGTCGCCAGTGGACGCTGCCCGGCTGGCCGAACATGGCGGCGGCCCCGGAGGAGGAGGAGGTAGACCGCAGACCGATCCGAAGGGTCCGGTCCAAGAGTGACACGCCTTACATCAACGAGGCGAGGATCTCTTTGCACCTGGAGACAGGTAGGAAGCCAGCCAGTGACACGGCTACTCTCCACTTTATGTCTGGCTCTGTTAGCAGCTCCCATAGGGGAATATTGTAGTGAAACGGGTTTTCGCAGTGTGAGAAATTGCTTCATCGTTTAGTGACAGTTCCCACGCATCAGCATGACTTTGTGCTTTCATTGTTAAGCTCTGACGGTACCCATGGTGCTCAGCTGCACCTGGGTGGATGGTATGGTAAGTGACTCATGCACTAGGAGATGAGCGGGGAAGAAATTTCCCACATAGGCTGTTTTCTATTCCAACTATGCGGTCTGCAAGGCACAGTCAGTATGGGAAACCTAATTACCCCTATTGCTCCAACCAGACTCCGCCTTGATTGTCGGCTGCAGTGAAATGCTGTGTGAACTTGGCCGCCTCTGGCTACTAATTAAAAATGCAATTGTTGTTGTTATTATTATTGCATTTGGGGAAGGAAAGGTGAGAAATGGATGCTCTGGCATGCGAAACCCTTGCCAAATGTGGGTGCTTAAACCCAGAATATCTGCGCGAGAACAGGTTAGATAAGTTATTGCTTCCTTTGTTGCCATGGTCACGATGCTACGCTTTCACGAGACCGGGATCATCGGCATCTTGGAATAGATTTACAAATACATCTGTGTTCAATAAGCACTCTCCATTGAAACCCCCTCACAACACTGAGGGAGGCTGCTTTAATATCGCATCAGCGCGGAGCTGTCCACTGCCCTCGGTGCTGAAAATGCCACCGAGCAGAAAAGGCGACCGGTGCCTTAAGGATTTGCATGGAATTGGTATCTCTGTTGAGGCTCATCCACATTACATACAGTAGAGGACTGTCTCTTTCTTAATGAGCTACTGCATCCGAATTTGTTCTGACCACCCCCATCACCCCCCCCCCCCAGAATTGCCCAATGTGACAAACCCCTGTCACATGGTGTGTGTGTAGCCGGCAGTCTAGGCTAGACTCATGCTTATATTTATATTTTCCATTTTGCACAGATGCCAAATCTAGAAAATTCCCCAGCCCAGTCTATGTTCTACTTTGTCTTGATTTGGTCTTTTTTTCCACCACTGTTCTGACAAACATGCATTCTGCAGTGCCTTAGGCAGTATTTATATTAAATCAAGGCTCTACAATGTGTAAAAGAACATGTGTAGAGCTGTTTTTATTCTAAAGATATCCTTATTGTTTTGCCTGAAGCAAAGATGAGAAATATATGTGGGAAAAAAACAGTCTTACATGAATCTTGATGACATCTGGAATTACTCGCATACTTGCTCTGTAATATGCCTCCCCCTTTTTTAGCCTGCTTAGACCTTTATGACTCACATTGTTCAGACCCACCTACTCCTAATCTCTCTCAGCTGCCCTCTCTCTGGCCCTCAACAATCTTCCTCTCCATTTTGTTTTATGTTAAGCACCTCCTTTTAGCAAGATTAGCTGAGCTTCCCCAATATGAGTAACACTATTCTTCCATTCATGTCAGGCTTTCCATCAGGCATGGATTGAATCTGAAGTGGGTGGAGGGGGGTCGTCTTGCTAACAGTGCTACTCCTGGCTATTAGCTGAAAACAGAGCAGGCAGGCAGCAGCTGCATGAGGCTGGCGTGGCGTTATGGACAAACCAGCGGGCACTGCCAGCTATGTCAGGAGCGGTATTTTTGTCTTCACACCTTTTTCACTTGAAACATGAAGCATCCCTGTTTTCTTTCCTTCCCTTTCTCACTACCTCCCCAGATAGTTTTTGTCTAATCTCATATTTTTTTCCTGCCACCAGTGAAGCCATCTGCCCGCCCACTCCCTTGATTCCCATTTTCTTCATGTTTTTGTATTTAGCTGCTGTTGTTTTGTATAAATCCAGCCCACTCTTTTCTTTGATGTGTGTCACCATTCATATGTGACAAAAATCCACGGCACCTTCAGTGTGCATTTGTTAATGTACATGCTTGTCTGGTGTACATATGTTAGGAGGCTGGATGTATATGAGTCTTTGTATTTAGTAAACAAGAATTTACCACAGAGGCTTTTGCCAGATGCTTTGTTGCTGCTCTCTTGAGCTTGAACCACTTCGGCCACTTTCATTACTGAACCATGATGAGATGATTTCACTATGGTTTGTTTATTTGCTGTCCAGCATTGCTATCAGTGCAGTATCATTATGATTATTGTACTCCATGTCTGCTTTTGCTAGATTTATTTAGATTACAGGCAATTTGGGGAGGATGAATTACAAGTTTAAGACATAAAACATGTATGTCCTCACAGTCTGAAGTCTGCTGAATTTAATATGCAGAGAAAGGGCTAAAAGTTGTTAACATTCTGATTAAGTCTTCAAATTTTCCCTTAAATAGCTCCAAATTGTAGGGCAAAATCACATGTCCCAACACTTTATTGGAGCTTTGATTATTACAAAGAATGAGTTTGGCAGACATGGCAGATAGCTATTACATTTTCTGTTTCCTACCGACTGTCAGCATTAGTTTTTTATTTTATTTTAATTTTTAACCACGATTGTTCCCCACCCTTAACCAGGCATTGTGCCTAACACTAACCTTCTCTGAACATAACCACACCGTTTTTTGCACCTAAGCATAACGAAACTTAACCATTTCAGGTGACACCATGGTATGCAAGTCATGCGGTATGAATAATTTTTGAAGCGTTTGTAACGATTTTGGACGACACTGATAAGCAATGTCGTCTTGCAGATAGGAGTGTCAGGTCAGAAAGCCATTCATTAGTGATTGTTAAGTACAAGATGCATTTGTAACAATGAGCCTAATCTAGCATGGTTTAGGGAGTTAATAAGAAAAAAGCTAAATTGAAAACTTTTGCAAAAGATTTTTTTCATGCCAATTATTATTAGCCCAGATCCGTTTTAAAACTGTCTGTCTTTTGGCATTTCTGCTGTGCATCATCTTGGGCCAGTCCAGATCCTAGGCAGCATAGCTCTGCTCCAGCAATGTAAATCCAGGTCAGCTCAGTCATGGCTTAACTCTTCCCTCAAAGACAAAGACACAGGCATTACCACGCTCTCATTCAAACACAAAGAGCTCTAATACAGATCTGAATGGAAGACTGAGACAGAGGAGGCTTAAATGAGAGGAGGTGGAGGAGCAGGAAGAGTCTGAGGAGGGGGGCAGGAGGGAGGCTTCTAAATTGTGGCAACATAAAGACCGGCACAGTGAAAAAGAAACCGTTGGCCGTCGTCCATAGAATATGGTGGGAACGGTGAACAAACAAACCACCTCCCACCATCTGAGTAATGCTCTTTGTCTCTCTCATGCACGTACATCAACACTGCTATCTGCATACGTTAGCCTTGAGCAGCAGAATGGCAGGACTACCTGGGCAGAATACAAAAGCACAGGGAGGAAGTGTGAGAGCTTTAAATGCAGAGGAGTACTTCCTGCCTTGCTGCCTCCCACCAAACATACAAAAACCCTCACTTTTCCTCTGCTGACACGTGGATCCATCCATTTAGCTCAGACAAGCTCACCATTGTGCTGAGAGAGAGAACCTGAGCCAGGGAAGGCGTGTGAATCAGACTTAAGTTGACAAGATAGTGGAATGGTCTCTTAGCTGGTGTGATGTCAGAGTACAGGAGCACAGAGAAGTGTAGCTCAAAGGAAAACACCTTTGGATACTTGTACACTGTTGTATATCACCAGTATGTTAAATGTGGGTGGCGATGGTGCAGTAGATAAGATGCATGTCTTTGGTGTGAGAGACCTGGGTTCGATTTCCACTGCAGCATATTCACCGTGTCATGCTAGCATCCTGTTCATATTTCTGTCTGGTTTAGTTATGACCAGGCAAAGGTTTTTGGACTGGACATTGATTGCTAATTGCTTGGTTAATTTCATTGTTGTAGATATTTTTAGTTAAATTATATTGGATTCAATGCCTTTGTTGGCACATTGCTATGTTTCTTGGCGCTTTACAGCCATCTGTCAGTCAGTGGGAAAATGGGAAACCATCGGCTGCACTGTGTATCACATCATCCGCATGCACGAGCACATGCATGTTTGTCCTCACGGGACAAACAAAATGGGGACCCACACATTAAAAAAACTGCTCCATGGCTCTACTACAGGTCACAGGGTACCTAAAAAAGAGGGCAAGATGTTGTTATACGTTTTTACAAGATTTTCCCAGAGGTGCCTTACCACCATATGTTATTTGTTTACATTTTTTGCAGCTGTCTGTAGCTCCTCTTGTTCATCTGCACATTGCATTGTGGGGAAATATCTACATAATTAGCACACTCAAAATTCAAGCTCTTCTGATTTTGACTTTTTTGAGTATACTTAATTTTGGCGCCGCTTTAATG
Source organism: Micropterus dolomieu (assembly GCF_021292245.1). Taxonomy (NCBI): domain Eukaryota; kingdom Metazoa; phylum Chordata; class Actinopteri; order Centrarchiformes; family Centrarchidae; genus Micropterus; species Micropterus dolomieu. Next base: position 2,489,112 of record NC_060154.1, read on the forward strand.
TAGCCTTTACCAACGGGTTTATTTATTGCAATCTGTGGCTTTAATAAATGATCTACCAATCCTTTATAAATACTGTAAGAACCTCTTTTGAGTTGCCAATACTTTAGCCTTCATTTTGTCACTTCCAGTCGGAACGCACTCAGAACTTGTCCTAGAATCAGCATTTAGTAAAGAACTGGGACACAGTTTCAGTGATTTTTGTTTCCCTGAATGCCTTTAGACAGCAAGTCTGGACTTGTTGCATTCATCACCCAGATGTCAGGGAGGGCAAAAGTGATAGTAATGCCAGTGGCGTACCAAGAGAGGACTTATTTCCCATTGAGATAAAGTAGTAGTAGTACTCAAAATGCAGTTTCTTGTTGGGTGCATTGCATTAAGGGCTATTGAAGTAAACTGTCGCTGGTGAAAAATGTCTCTCATTTCTGTATATGGATTCCTCCCAGGATGAATGTTTGCTGATGTTTTTTGATGAAGTTTCATAGACTTTTATTTAAGCTGGCTTACTGTTTTCTGCTATTTAACTGCAATGTAACTGTGCTGGAAATATCAGGGTCAAATGGATGAGACAGTGAGATTACTTTGCATCATCTTTGTCAGTCATAAAATGAAATTTGACTGAAGCATTAACACGTTAAAGTGTTAAAGTGTTTATAGCTGTTTATATATTTATTTTTTATATTATATGAGCCTTACTTTGATATTTGTCCCCCTGTGGCTGTTTTAAATGTACCCCTTGTGGTTCCTTCCTGGGCAGTTCAGCTGTTGGGGGGGGTAGCTGCAGGAGATGTACTCAGGCAAAGAAAAATACACAACTCAACCACAAAATGCAGCCAGAGATGCTGGATACATCACCAGTAGCAATTTTTAGCAGATTTTGCCCTCCTTTAAGTATGCTGTGAAGGCTTGGTGGTGAAGGGCGCCTATCAAAACAGATGAGTTGGATACAGGAGACAGAAAGAGGGAAGAAGAGAGGGGTGACTCATATCCCTGTGATATGCCAAGTCTCACATTCACACATTTACAGGGACGCACACACACACATACAACCACACACATACACAAGCTCCTACAGGCTCTGCTGTTCTGTCACTTTGTATTAATTCAGCACATAGCGGGTCCAGGCAGAGAGAGGAGGAGGAATGGGGGGGTAGGGAGTGAATGGCAGTGAGAGAGAGAAGGAGATCAAGAAACTGTAGGTAGAAGAGAAAACATTGAACTTTGTGTTGCCTTTGAACTCACAGACTTCCTTTGTCCTTCTTCATCACATCACACATTGTTTGACACTGTTCCCATGTGTTTGCTGCTGTGTTGATGCCAACACATTTGTCATTTCTAGACAGATGGAGAAAGAAAAAGAGAACAAAGGAGACCAAACCAGACACAAACGCTCACGTTGTTGTTTTGGCGATTTTCACATTTCACTTTTATTCAATTGCCAAAATCACAATTTGCATCAAAAGGCATCACAGTATGTACAGCGTACGCCACCCTCTACCCTTAGACCCTGGATGTGGATACAGAGTTTTTTCCAGTTTCTCTATGTACAATTCATCAATTACTGAGCAATGACTTCCTGCATTAACTACAGTGTGTGTTTATGGCAATGAAGGAATATGATGACGGTTCTTGTTCTTCTTTGTTAGGTATTTAATTAACTTGGATAAGTCTAAACAGGCATTCCCACCTTCTTTCCTGATCCATTTAATAGATCAATCTGAGAATGTTATAGTGATAAAAATCATGTTGTTTGTTAATAAATGATCAGGGTGTAAGCAGCCCTTGGAAAGCCTTAAGGCAAAAGGTTTTTGTGTATGTGGTTGCAGACTGTCAGAAGACATACATGTATAAACTTCAGGGGCCTGTACCATGAAGCAGGATTGGAGCTTAGCAAGGTAACTTTGGAGTTAACCCTGGGTTTTCAGGTACATCGTCATGTTAACGTATGCTGACCTTGCTAGTACCGGTTGGGCCCCCCTTTTTCCTTCAGACATGCCTTAATTCTTCGTGGCATACTTTCAACAAGGAGTTGGAAACATTCCTCAGAGACTTTGGTCCATATTGACATGATGGCATCTCGCAGTTGCTGCAAATTTGTCGGCTTGTTCCACCACATCACAAATGTGCTCTACTGGATTGAGATCTGGTGTCTGTGGAGGCCATTGGAGTGCAGCGAACTTATTGTCATGTTCAAGAAACCAGTTTGAGATGATTGAGCTTTGTAACATGGGAACACGGGGTATGTTGAGCATGCTTTGTGGTACATGCCCCATGTGACACTGTTGGGACTAGCTGTACTGTTGCTGCTGCTCGCCACAGTTGCTGGAAAGTTCACTGTCAATTTTAGCAAAAACTATAAATTTATTAATTTTAAGTGGTTAAGCCATCAATTATGTGCCACTTATCTCGGTCCAGGTCAAGCTGATTATTGTATGCCAATTTCGTCAAACAAAATCTTCTTATTATCAAACTAAAATTAGAATTTGAGAGAGAATAAAACTAACTGAAGCAAAACAAATCTCAAAAGTTACATTTTAAACTTGCAAACAAACTATTGGACATTTACATTTTTGGTAATGTCCTTTTGGCTACGTTCATACTGCGGGCTGTAATGCTCAGTTCCAATATTTTTTTCCAGATCCAATTTTTTTGACGGTTCACATTATTGCTTAAATGTGGCCTTATCAGACTTCAGTGTGTACTGTCCTCAGCCTGAAAGTGACCCGCATGCACAGACGATGTCGGCACCGTCGCCATCGCTGTATCGGATTTGGACCACAAATGAAAGTGGCCCAAATCTGAACTGGGAAAGATCAGATTCCATGTGACTTGGCTTGTTCACACTGTTATAAAAAGATCAGATCTGAGTCACACATGAGCAAAAAAATCAGATTTGGGTCACTTAGGCCTGCAGTCTGAACGTAGCAATAGTTTACAGTTCCCTCTGCTGCTTTCACATTGATCAGACTTGTGCTGTCAGCTTTGTGGTTATGCTGCCAGCTCTCTCTTTTGCTTCATTTTGCAGTTCTGACCCAAACATCTAGCCTGGGCTGATTTATTTTTTTTTCAGGGGGCAATCCCCTTTGCTAGTGAATGTTTGAGTGACAACTGCCCCAGATGTTGTTTATTGTAGAAAGCTCGTAAGTGCATGGGATGATTGCTTTTGTTGTCTGATGGAGTGGCTCCATCAGACAACAAAAACTACTCTCATGGGGGAGAATCTCCTCCTTGTTTGTAAAGCTTGACCAGACGTAGCTTTTCATTTTCTTCCAACGGTATATCTCCTCAACAAACGTGGTTGCGCTTTTGAGAGTTTGTTGAAGTGATGGGCTCTTGCTAGAGCACTGACCCTCTTAGAGGTACGTGCGTGCGTGCGTGGCGCTCAGCCCCCCCCTCGATGAAACACCAACACAGAGAGCAGGTGACAGAAGCATATAAATGACACCCAGACATAGCAGCATATTTTTTTTTATGTTCGTTTGGATTAAAATAATAAGGAAAAAACACATTTTTATAATTTGCAATAACATTTTGGCAGATTCAATGATATTCAGCTTTTTACAGTTGATTCTATTTTTGTCATCAAACTCATGGAAATCAAAGGCCCCTAGTTTTAGATAACAAGCTAGCTATTGTTAATTAGTTAACCTAACTTACATAGCAATGCTTAGCTTTACTACTAATTCAACACAACACAAACAACAAACCATCTGGCAGGCTACAGCTCAGACAACATATATGATCAATACTAAACACTTTAGTAATCTTGTAGCAATCCAGTTTCCAGTAAATTTTGTGTTTAGGGTGTCTGACACAATTATCATCATCATTCCAGGACAATTTAGTGTAATTTATCCACTGGAAGCCAGAGGAAGCGACCTCTCTTTGCCCTACCTGGCACTCTGTCTCCTGAAGAGCGACTCTGTGAAGCCTGGTAGAGTTAGGAATTGGGCAGAGCCACTGCTGTGCAACTAATCACCTACAAAACACAGCATGTGCAGCCTCTTCCATCCATTCTGCCCAGGACGTGCCCAAATACAAACTATTAACTTCTGTCCCTCAGGAACACCCAGAGCTTTGTGTTTGTGTCTGCCCCCCCCCCTCAGATTTGACAGATTTCTTCATGGCACTGTAGCCATTCAGCGTCTAAATCAGAGATGTAGTGGGTGGACAAATGAACTGGTGGGAAAATAGCGGTTAAAGTAGCACAGTGATGAAGATTAAATGGCAGAGGTAGTCTGTTTTAGTCTCCAAACAGCCGGCCTCCTCCTCTGTGTCTTAGCGGCAGTGAGGCATATTCATTTTGCATACTAAATCTCTGTCAGGATTGTAGTCACAGTTCGGGGCCTAAATTAGCAGCAGCATCATCAAATGCCGGAGGATGATTAATTTTTTTTGCCTAATGAAGATAGAAGCCCAAATGGGATGAATAGGTGATATGTGGGGTAATGGATAGTCATCAGAAATAGGCAAGAGGGTGGGTGGAGAAGAGGAAATGTGTGGTTGTCCAGTGTGACATTAATCACATAGACAGTAATGAGTAATGTGAATTGTACATCTTACCATGAGACGTTTGTAGTCATAGTTTGGGTTTTATTTGCTTGAGACTTTAGTCTCTAGGCCAAAACAATGGAGGTGATTGGAATTTCAATTTCAAAGCATCAACAAATGACTTTGGAAAAACTCAACAGCGGGTCTTTGCAGAAACAATGTCCTTTCAGGACACTCGAAAGACCTCAGTGTGAGCTATAATTCTAATGGAAACAGTCCCCTGTGAGTTCTACAGATGTTTCAGAGTAACTGAGACATTGTTTCTGGAAAGACGAGAGTTTGTCTTATAGGGGTTTACAATTTGTTCAGAATACAACACTGTTTATCCTTTTTGACTTTTTAATTTGAATAACAAAAAACAGGAAGAAACTCAGAGTAACAGGATAGATAATTCCTCTTCCCAAACTGACAGGAAAGCAATAGGTGCTGCATCACAGACAGAGGTTTCAGTAGACTTACAAGACCTGAAATATACTGTACAGTAATAGATTGAAAAGCTTAACTTAATTTAAAACAAGTATTTATTTAATAATGAATGAACGGATTAATCAATAATGAATCTTAGCTGCAGCTCTTCATTGAATACAAAAAAGCAGCATGGCTTCCAATCACTAGGCAAACAGAATAAAAGCATGCAAAGTTACACAGCTCCATGTACTGACAGAATTATAATATAACACAAAGGACTTAGTGAATTAGAAGAATAGAAATATACAGTTTTACAAAGCAACTTAAAACCTGCATTAATTGACTGGTTGTTTAACACAGTTGCTGTAAACACAACATTGCCGTATTATCACTTAATGGTGGACATTTTAGCAAACTGTTGCAGGAGACACACACAAACATTCATTGTGAATCATATTTATGTCCACCTGATGAATGAAAGTCCAATAATCACTGTACATTTAGCTCTGTTTTGGTTTCTGTTGATGCTCCACTATGTTAACCAGCTAGTCTCTAACTGTGTCTGTCTGCTGTTTGGTTCTGGACAGGTAGTATATGTGTTTTTAGAGCTTTTTAGCTGAACACAGCACCAAGCTGCTGCTAGAAGTTAGGTTGATGTGAGCGGTCAGCGAGAACCATAATAGTGAAGTTGCGGGCTGAAAAAAAAAAAAAAAGCGACGAGCTGAAAGATGCTAAAACCCTCTGTACAGCTGAGCAAAACTGCAGTCGGGTGAAAATTCTCTGTAGGTTTGTCACCACAAGCGACATCTTTTAATTTACAATTAGCATTTAGTAATGTACTAATAATTAGTATTATTAGTCATTTGATTCATTTGTTAATAATACAAATTAATTAGTGCAGCTTTAATTGTAAATGTAAGTTAAAAAGATTCAATAAAAATGTTTCTCAAAACCTCGGCTGACCTATTAAAGAACAGTAGCAGCAGTGCATTTCTCTACACTTCCTAAACACACCCCCCAGGAGTGGAGCAACAGTGCATTAAAAGCAACACATGTTTGTTAAAGTCAGCAGCATTTAGCTTAAAGGTTTACTTTAAAAGCAAGGTTGACCTGTGAACAGTGGGCCAGCATCACTCAGGGTTGCAGCAACACTGCTGTTATTGATCATGACATTTTCATTTGGCAGTTAGTGCCAAGCTATAGAGGCCCAGACACATGCCCTCTGGAACCTGATCAATAACTAGTTTAATTGTTTATTTTACTTATTTTCACATTTAAAAACATTATATTAGCACAGTATATAGCACTTTTCAAAAAGGATCAAAGGGGAGGGAGATAAGAGATAAAACACAATATATAAATCAAGCAGAATTAAGTGTGCGACAAACATAATAAAAGGTATAAAATCAATCATGAGAAAACAGATGTAAGGGTGTGCATAGATTTGTCTTGCAGGAGGCTGTTCAGTGTCACAGAGCAACAGTATCAAAAACACAACAACCTTTAGTTCTCAGCTTAAACATAAAAAGAAAACTAAAAACTAAACAGCAGTGAGATGACAGAAACCCACATAGCAGGTCTCCTTAGCTGAGGCACAAACAGGCAAATCACATGCAAAAATAGGGCCGTGCTGAGCCACAATCACACATACTGTGTCAAAGTGAAGTCCAACACTGAAGCTTGTTAACTAACTCTTCTAGTATTACTAGGATGTAAAAATAAATCGCAGGCAGTGTGTCAGTTCCAAGTTTGAATCTCGTTAGAGTAGTCAGGCAGGCTCCAGCACCATGGAGATGTAAATCACTGCTCAGGCAGGTCAAGGTAAGATTGATTCAGTCAAGGCGGATATGAATCTCCATCACAGTACAAAGGCACAGAGATAAGAAACTCTATTGGCTGTATAGAGTTTGCCATTTGCTGATGTGGTCATGACTGAGCTGCAGTGGAATCCTAATCTGGGCAGTTCATGAGAAATGCATGTTTAGACTGCTGGCACCATAAAATAGATGCTGTAGGACAGGATGGTCTATGGTGAGACGGATGTAAAGAGCTCGGTGTCTCACAGATAGATAATAATCTGACAGCTGTACAGACATGCTGTCCGACAGAGGACGTGCTGCCATCTCTGATGTGACAAGCACACCTGTGGTCTAAGGAGGTGCTGCACAGGCGTGCGTGCGTGTGTGTGTGTGTTTGCGCGCTTGTGCATGCGTGTGTTTGGTGGTATGTCTCAGAGCTTGTCATATATCTAAAGGTGCTCTAACTTCTCAGACACATTGAGGCATGAAGTCGATTACTGTCAGCAACACATTGAGCTGTAGCCTGCCAAACCTTTGGGCTCCCACTGAGCCCCTCATGTGTGCAGGGTACATGAAACCTTTCTGAGGACTGAAACAAAATGACATCCCCCCCCCCACACCATCCACACTGTAGTTCTATATTTTGTGGTTCTTTTAATGTAGTTTTTGGAATTCAAATTCAGATCAACAAGGCGGAGTATGGAATGTAATAAGATGTAGTTCTCGGGGTATAGAAAGGTAAATAATTGACAGTAAAATAAATATCATCAGGCATAATCAGGCAGCACTGTGAGCATTTTTATAGTTAAAAATAGGTTTGTGTTTTGAAATAGTGGTGTATTGACTTCCTCAGGTTGCAGGTACACAAACTAAAATAGACAGTATAAACAGACTCCGAGCCACTTTTACACAAGCACACAAGGAATTACTGCAGTATGCTATACCATATTGTGAACTGTTTCTGTTTTATTTTTTGAATGCCATTGTCATGCTGTTCTTTGACTATGTAACTTTGACTTCTATGCTATATGCATAAAGTTACCTTGCTTTTTATGTGTATAGTAGTCAAACCCACTGTAGGTCTGAGTTGCAATTAGGGCGACTGTGGCTCAAGCGGTAGAGCGGGTCATCCACTAATTGCAGGGTTGGTGGTTTGATCCCCGGCTCCTCCTGTCCACATGTTAAAATGATACTGAAGACACTGAATCCTGATGGTTGTACACTAGTTAAACTACCATCAGGGGGGGTAAAGTACTTTGGATGAATGCGCTGTAAATAAGTACTTTGTTTAAGGACTGCACTTAAGAGCAAGTTACTCAACTCCACTTCATTCTCTGAGATCAGTGGATGCAGCTCTTCTGGTTGTTTTTGGATCCTGGCTTGTGACTAAAGGTGACCGGGCCTTTGCTTTGCTGACCCCAGACTGTGGAACACTCTACCCACTGAAATCAGACAGACTACATCTTCTGATTCTTTCCATTTTTAAAAAACTTTATTTTATTCCCCACTGTTTTTAGGTTGTTTACTTCCTCTGCTGTTTTTTTTGTAAAGCACTGTGTAACCTTGTTAAGAAACTATGCAGGTGCTATACAAATAAAGTTTACTCTAAATAATATTATTATTATTAGTAATATTGGTCATTTTTGAGCTTGAACTGAAAGTATGGACATTTCGGCACTGTCTGACTTGACAGCGTCGTTTTTATACCCCGACCCTGCAGTCGCCTGCAGCTCACATTAGACTATCAAGTCAGGTGAAAGTTTGCCGCAGTCATCTCGAACGCACTTGATGTCATCAGGATTCATCCTCGGGGCACCATGGATACCCATTGCAAGCCTTCCAAGATTTTTATATATTTAAGTCTGCACCAAAGTGGTCGACCAACCAACCAAAAAATAAAACACTCCAGCCTGCATAGTGAGCACTTTTACAGTTGATGCTTAACTAAAAATAGAAATACATAAATACTTTCTGAATTGGACCAATTGACACTCTCATGTGCCACAACGATAATGTGAATCATACCTGCAGTCCCACCATCTTGGCTTCCAGAGACAAGAGACGAGTGAGAGTGAGACTATCGATTTATTGATTTAACACCCCACCAGTGCTCTAATCTCACATCTCCTTCTCATTAGAGAAAGAACCAACAGTCAAAGAGTGGTATAAATCCTGCCAGTCATCAGGATAAGCCAGACAGATGATAGCCGAGTGATACTTGAGATAAGGGGCAAAGATTGTCCTTTTTACTTGCTCCTGGTTTCCTCACTCCTGGTTTCTTTATTAGTTTGTGTCTTCACTTCAGTCAAGCACTGTTGTGAGTTTAACTGTCTTCTTCACAAAGCGGTTGTAAAAAAAACCCCAAAAAACCTCTTAGTTCATGATAATGCCTTTACTTGTAACTGAGAGGAAAACTGGAGCCGTGATACTTTGTTGAAGGAGGAAAGCTCATTCCAGACAGGAGGCTTGTTCACTAAACCGTTCCCCTTTCATCTTGTGATACAAAACCTTGTACTTTGAATTTGAAAGCATTCATGAGTCATCGTCTGCAGCAAGGAAAATGCAGCATATGCTTCTGATCTTAGTGTTACATAAAAGACAAGAGCGTCCACACACCCACAATGTACATGAGTGAAATGATGGAAAATTAAAAAAATAGCCTGCGATCATTGACTTAATACACAAATCAAGTCTCGCTCATTCTCGCACAAACACAAGACACATCCCAGGCTTTGTTTGCCTGTGTAACATGAAGAGTTGGTTCTGATTAGAGACTGATCCTCCAGTCTGGACCCTCTAGCTCAAACAAATTATTTCATCCTTGTAACTTGTAAGTGAGCTCCACCTGCTGCCAGAGATTTGTAACTACACACTCTGACCCCTCATTGGCCTCCACAGAACATAACCAAGTGTCTTCTCACAAGCATGTTGACTCAGTTGTGCTTGTTTTAAAGACTTTCCAAATTTGACTTGCTTTTATCCCTCAAGAATCTTGAAACTGTTATCCAATGCCTTTTTATAGCATGTTAAATTTAGCAGAGAACATGGGATGTAGTACAAAAAAAGTTTCAATACATGTTGATTTAATTAGTATAGATAACAAAAAGAAGAAATTAAGAAGAATTATGGTTAAACAAGATGTATTCTCTTGTGTCTGTTCAGAGTAACAAACCTATTTCATCCAGTATTTTTCACCTGTGTCTTTCTGCAGTCGAAGAGCGTATGTCTTCTTTGTCATTGACTGGTTAAAGTAAGTGCACAAATGTCCGGCTTTTTACAATTACTTGGAAATGGGAAGGTATTACTCCTCTATTGGCTTCTATTGATTTCCATTAGAGTTCAGGATTGATTTTAAAATCCTACTGATTACTTTGAAGACTGGCTATGGCCTTGCACCTTACATTACTGAGCTTTTATGAGTCAGAGTGCAATTCATCTAAATTTGAAATCTCCCGGTGACTGCATTGGCTACCATCACAGATTGGCAATATTTAAATTAAATGTATTTAAAATACAAATTTAGTTACTTTTGTGAGGGGGAAAAAATAAGATGTAGTTTGTAACAAAATACTTTTAGAGCTTGTATTTGTGCATTTGAAATACTTGAAATGCATTATTTAAAGGTTCTGTGTGTAAGTTTTAGTGACATCTAGTAGTGAGGGTTGCAAATTGCAACCAACTGCTCACTGTGCGTTCATGTGCTCCTCAGATGGGCCCATTTCCCATTAATTTTAATGGCAAAATTCCATATTCAAAATGTAAATTTAGCAGTAAAAAAATATTTTCACATCTATCTCAGTGAATTGAAGTGTTTATTTCCAGAGCTGGTGATTGTTGGAACAGGGGAATGACTAACCAAGACCGTTCTGGTTTTATTTAGTTTGAATGATGTTTTATGATGAGTTAACAAGACAATTATTTTGGTGAAAGAGAGAAACTTGAATTCAGAAGATGTACGGTTGTATTTTTCAGTTTGAGAATGAAAATAGATTTAAGAATATTTCCTTTCTCAACATTTTGTGAGTTTACTTTGTTTATTCATTACACAAAGAAGCCAAGAGAGCATGTGCACTGTTACTGTCACTACTTCATTCTGTTGACACTGCCAGTTCATTTCGTGAATGTTTTAAACTAAAATTCTGGCCATATCTTACACAATGTACCTCTAAGGTCAGACCCATATAGAGGCTAAGTTAATCGCTAAAATGTGATATTAGAATATGTTTTGATATCATGATTCAAATTATTTTAATTAAATACATTTTCTAATTTGTATGTTAATTTGTAGATACCTTTTTTATGGGCCCCTATCAGGCTACCACACCACCACAAGGTTAACAGGGAGCCAGGATTGGCTGAATCTGTGAAGGAGCTAAACTTGTCAAGGTACAGCCAATGAAATAGACTAAAACTGGAAGTGACTAAGGCCTTCAAAATAAAGTTAGTAGAAGAAATTTATAAATTTTTACACACAAAGTAACAAAGATCCAGAGTAGATTGTGGAGTTTGTGAAGAGGATTATCCACGTTTTCGAATATGTTATTCTTTTAAATAAATTGGAGAGTCACAGATTTTAATAATTCAAACAGTGAGATTGTAATGAACAATAAAACATTTTATAACAAAACCAATCTGTTTAAAAAGTGGAGATCAGAACCCTTGAATATGTGATTTAATTTGGGTGTTAAAAAAGCCGCTGCTCCTGAGTGCAGCGCTGACTTGGAGTAACCACAATTGCTAAAGTGAGTTGTCATACTAAATCACCTAATAGCGATGCTAATAGAAGTGCAGAAATTTAATTTACACGAAAAGTCTCACGGGAAAACCAATGTTATCAGTGTTTAATCTAATCTGGAACAGTTGGGTTTGTTACAGTTAGTGCCTACTTTGCAGAGCTGCTCAGTGGTCATTTCCTGCTGTTAATGCATTTAACCCAATGTTCTTACTTTTCAACGTATGACACATCCCTGTCCACAGCACTGAGGTAGAGAGCAAAATTCTGACCTCACTGACCTTCAGTTTTTTGTTATCTCATACAAGTTGATATTGCAACTTTTCTAATTAATTTGAAAATTTTCTCTTCTGCACGTGTAAAGGCTCATTGGTTTGCATATGGTAGATCCAGCCTGGTCAGTGCTGTAGCCATATGAAACAGATGCATTTCCTCTTAAGAAGAAGGCTGCTGAAAAACTTTGACCGACAAGACAGAGTAGATGGCTGCTATTACTGTTTCGGTGTGTATCAGGCGGTCATGTATTAAATAAGCAGACAGTAAAAAGGACCATGCTGAAGAGATGATATTGTAGCCAACAGCTTGTTTTCGTATTGCTTGGTCAATGTGCTTTTATTTTGCAAGCCGTGTCCGGAAGCATCTTTTTATTATGGCTGACTTGTCAGTAGTGGAAAGCGCTGCAAACCAGTTGAAAGCCCCCTTCCATCAGAGCAGAGGGCAGAAGGGTACAGTCCTGCAGTCCAGCTCAAACATGGCGGGCCGCAGGGGCGACGGGTTGCGATCTTGGTCCGGGTCTGCCACCGACTCCCCATCTGTAGCGGCGCCCGCGTATGAGGCGCAGAAACCGAGGAAGAGGAGGAGAGCTTTCTGCCTGACCAGGATGAAGTCCCGCAACAGCTCCGGCAAACAGCACCAGCATCAACCCGCCGCAAACAACAACAACATGCCGTTCATGATCCACTGCCAGATCGGCAAGGAGATCAAACACATCTGCAGCAACTGCCGGGGAGCCGAGCCGCTGGACGGTGAGAGGATACGGTTCCGTTTACTAGGCTACTCCAAGAACCGGGAGGGAGGAAGAGGGGGCGGTGTTTTTTACTCTCCTGGTTTTAAATGATTATTGTCATATGTTGGTGACCGCTCCCTGCCTGCCCGGGGTGAATCAGTCCTGCAGCACTCAGATCAGCCCTTAATGGCCCTAACGATATTTACTTTTTAGTGACCTTTAAAGAACTTCATGGTATTTTAAAAGCCTGTTGTATCAGTGTAGCCTGCATCCGTCGCCACAGTGCCAGGCTGTTGGTGATTTTGTTGCGATAAAGCATGATTTCAGATTCCTTTTATTTTAGTTCTTTACTTACATTTAGGTTCTTTACATCCTCACAGAATGCAGGGCTGCTTCTCCTGACAGGATTATTATCAGTTTATTTGGCTTAAATGCTATTCAGAAATTCTAATTAATGGACTAGATGTAATTGAAAGATCTGTTTACAGTCTTAATATCTGTCCACAGATGGATGCAGTCATGCAGACGATCATTTAAACTGCTGTGCAAACCATCTGAGACAGAGGTCTGGCTCCCTTTCAGTAATTATTAGTTACACCTTATCCCCACCCAACTTAAAATTAATTTTATTGCCCATTAATCACTCTATAAAATGTAATAAACTCTTCAAATGTCTTTTTTTCTCTGAGTCGTTCAGTTTACGATGATATAAAACGGAGAAAATTTGCAAATATTCACAATTGAGGAGCTAGAGCAAATAATGTGGCTGTTTTTGCTTGAAAAATTACTCAAACTATTAATAGTTTATCAACATTGCTGCCCATTAGTTTTCTGTTAAGTGATTAATCAATTTATGGACTCCCCTCCCCGCCGGCTCATTGTCGGTCTGCAGATGAGTACAGAAAATTGCTTAAAATGTTTAGTCAAGACCAAAGTCTACATCTCAGCCAGAGATGTGACTATTATCAGTAATTAAAAGTCATTTTGCATTAAAAATGAAATGATTTAAAACATTGTCAGCTCCAAGAGCTCCAAAGCCCAAAGATTTCTTAAATAACTACCATATAAAAACAGGAAAAGAAGCACATCTTCACATTTGAGAACCTCAAACCAGCTACTTTCTGCTTAATAAATACCTTGAATATACATTCTTTCTTTTAGTATTTTGACCCTAGTATCATCATACTTATGACTACTAGCATAAACACAGCATTTATTTGATTAATTGAAAAGTTTATTTTATTGGAAGGCCTGTCAAACTGTTTCCAATGATATTGTCTCAGCACAGATCAATACGTACATGCAGAAGATTAAAGATTGATGCTTAATATATAATCTATTACCTTGTCAACCCAAAACATATTTCTGGAGCAGAGATCATTTCCACTATTGATTAATTACATCTCATTCCCAGTAATAAGACCAAAAACAAACAACTAATTTAAAAAACATGAGTGGACCAAGACCCTGGATTAGTCCGCTAATGGAGTGAGCGCTTTCAGCTCTGGTAGCAGCATCTATATTTTGCTGCTCTGAGTTGTTGTGGAGCTTGTTGTTGAGTGAGTCAGTGCAAGTAAACAGACCCGGGGTCTGACTGAAAGAATGTTGCCCTGCAGTGCGAGTCTGAGCCCTCTGACTCACAGCTGCAGTCACTCCGCGGCCGGAGGGTCAGACAGCACCAGCGGGGATAGGACACCCATATTCTGTTTGCAGGGACAACGATGAGTCAAAGGAGAAGATACGAGCCCTTAAAACCGTGAAGCAATTTATTGAAGGAGTAGTTCAGCTCAGAAATGCTGAATCCCACTCATGGAACATAATCAAACATAAGTGTTTTTATCGCCAAATGTTTGTGCTGCAGACAAGGAAAAAAAGACTTCTTTTTTTTTTTTTAAATATTGATTTTGTTGGAGAGGTTTTAGCTTTGAGAGAAACTATTCCTTTATTTGTCCAAGGAAGAGTTTCGTGAAGCTCTCTGATGTTCACACTGAGGTGCCACAAAGAATAGCCACAGACTCCCAACTGTTGTCCACTGAGCAGATCCGCCACAGGCACAGAGAAGGGGAGGTGGAGAGTGTTTGGGGGTGTGGGGGGGGTTGGATGTTGTTGTTGAAGGGCCTCTCGATGGTCTCTGCTGAGCTGGTACAGATTTGAACTGACATCCCTTTTGTAACAAGCCCACGTCAAGGCTGACATCTCCTCCTGTCTGCAGCTGCTTCAGATGTATTTGTTTTTCTTTCCTCACCACCAACATACTTTTATTTGCCGTCATCATTTCCTTGGCAGTTGTTGGTTCATTCTGGATAATAAGAATAATTAAATTAAATAAAATTAGTAAAATTTTGATTTCAGGAACTTTCTGATCAAAGAAAAAAGCAAACAAAGTCAGGAATCTGACCATTTAGTACCAGCTCTCAGTACTGGACAGTTAACAGTCAACATCCAAAACCCAATAAAGCACTTTATGGCTCAATTTTCCTCAGAAGGTTCTGGGTTCAAACCTGCCGGGATCTTTCTGTGTGCATGTGCCTGCATTGGTTTTGTCATCCAACAACTTTTGTCAAATGCTCATTAAATTTGATAATAGACATATTGGAATAAGCCCAGGTAAAAATAATTGTTATCGAGTTGCCTTTTTCGCAGTTGGAACAAAATTCTAATGCCACATTTTTTGCATTCAATATTTGATGCTATTTATGGCACAACAGCAAAAGTGTGTTGGACTCACTTGACATTTTGCTCAGTTTACCCTCCTAATAAAAACCTAACATTTTGCGGACAGGATTATGGGTATTTTTCAAAGATCACCATGTGTATTTTGATACAGTTGAGATTTGAGTGTTGTGCTACCTTGGCAGCTAAATGGTCGCCTCTGAGTGTTTTCTAGTTATTCGTTTCAGTCGTCTGACCACCTATCACTGTATTATGTGTTTTGTCTTTAATTCATGTTGTCGTAAACATGAGTCAGGCTGCAGGGTCGCCCTTTAGGGACATTTTGGATCGATTGAACCTGAGACTTTTCTGTTATATAAAATAAGCAACTGGAATCTGCCTTCTTGTACAGGTTTTCATGTGTACATTTTACTACTCTTCTGTAGTATATCTGCTTGTAAATATGTGTTTCAGTACCTGCTGGTGCTTGTGTGTGTTTACATCCACTACTGCCTGCTAAAATGTTGCCTTCATGTTTTTTTATTTATCGCCACTGGGCTCAGGCCTCACCCTCGTGCCGCAGAGTCTGTCTCATACAGCAGGATGTTGTGTATAATGGGAAAGTTGTACTTTCGAATGAAAAACTGGCGCATGCTGTATAGAACAGCCTCTAGCATGATTGCTTTCAACAGCTCCCTGTAGGACCATGAGAGCTACAGTTCAGAGTCAGACAGGGAATGGGAAAAGACTTGACCTGAAACAAGATGATATATTTGTTTTAAAAAACAGAAATTTGTTGTGGATATTCACTGTACCACTTGTTGTTTATATTCTGTTCATGTTCTGTTTTCCTATCCATCTTTAATTCCTCTCTGTCAGGCCCGTCCTGAGGTTTCCCCCCCTCGCCTAACTATGATAAAGAGCGATCCAAATAAGGTTTACCTGACTTGATTATGCACAGCCCCCTGGGAGAATGTGTCCCTTGACATTTGAATCACAGACAAGTGATTGTCTGTTTTCCTTAAATGTAGAATAAAGAAGTCCAATTTTACAGTAAATATGCAGCTGTGATAATTGAATATTTACTTTCTACCTGACCATACTAAGCAGCCTAAAATTACATGTTATTCAATCCTTTAAACACTAGTATTATTTTATCACTTACCTCTAAATTTAGACTTTACATATAGAAACGTAAGAGTCTCATAAAGGGTGCGTGTTAAGTGATATTTATAAGTAACCCAGAGTGATTTCATGTGACAGATGAGGAGTTGGTCGGGGGTAGTGCATCTTACGTGGGCTCTTACCCAATAGGGCTGCAACTACTGATTATTTTCATTGTCGATTAAACTGATGATTATTTCCTTGATGAATCGTTTGGTACGTAAAATGTCAAACATTGTGAAAAATGTCCATCCCAGTCCAAGGTGATGTCTTCAGATGTTTTGTTTTGTCGGACCAACAGTCCAAACGCAAAGATATTCAGTTCACTACAATATAAAACAGACAAAAGCATCACATCTTCAAGTTTGAGAAGCTGCAACTAGAGGATGTAAAGACAAAATCACCATCAAGCAAGTCACAAACATATTTATCTAAGTGTTGTTTACCTGCTTGTTAATGATCTTGTTGTTCCCGATCTGTTTTCCAGCTGAGGAAGTGGAGAGGTTGGCAGCGATGCGCTCTGATTCGCTGGTCCCAGGCACACACACACCTCCCATTCGGCGGCGGAGCAAATTTGCCACCCTGGGACGTCTGTTTAAACCCTGGAAATGGAGGAAGAAGAAGAGTGAAAAGTTTAAGCAGACCTCTGCTGGTGAGAACGAAAAACACTGTAAACACAGCACTTCCATTATCACCCAGTTCCCCACCGCCCCCTTTAGCAATCTGCTGCACTCACATCTCCGACAGTTGCACCTAGAACCAGAAGCATTAATGAATGGCTCAGAGGTGCTGAACTGCAGAGCGGGGGGGTGATATAGGGGCTGCAGTAAAGCTCTACTG
>NC_060154.1:2506280-2511540 GCF_021292245.1 Micropterus dolomieu
TTTACTTTCTACCTGACCATACTAAGCAGCCTAAAATTACATGTTATTCAATCCTTTAAACACTAGTATTATTTTATCACTTACCTCTAAATTTAGACTTTACATATAGAAACGTAAGAGTCTCATAAAGGGTGCGTGTTAAGTGATATTTATAAGTAACCCAGAGTGATTTCATGTGACAGATGAGGAGTTGGTCGGGGGTAGTGCATCTTACGTGGGCTCTTACCCAATAGGGCTGCAACTACTGATTATTTTCATTGTCGATTAAACTGATGATTATTTCCTTGATGAATCGTTTGGTACGTAAAATGTCAAACATTGTGAAAAATGTCCATCCCAGTCCAAGGTGATGTCTTCAGATGTTTTGTTTTGTCGGACCAACAGTCCAAACGCAAAGATATTCAGTTCACTACAATATAAAACAGACAAAAGCATCACATCTTCAAGTTTGAGAAGCTGCAACTAGAGGATGTTTTTGGCATTTTTGCTTTACAAATTACTTAAATGTTTAATCGACTATCTAAATAGTTACTGGTTGACCTTCAGTCAATTACCTAATTAATTTATCAGCTAATCATTGCAGGTGTAGACCTATGTTTCTTTTTTGCAAAGTATGTGAAATAAACTAAAGATAAATACCTTGTACTCATAATCTAATTCTGTTGTTATCGTGCTACGGGCAAAGACAAAATCACCATCAAGCAAGTCACAAACATATTTATCTAAGTGTTGTTTACCTGCTTGTTAATGATCTTGTTGTTCCCGATCTGTTTTCCAGCTGAGGAAGTGGAGAGGTTGGCAGCGATGCGCTCTGATTCGCTGGTCCCAGGCACACACACACCTCCCATTCGGCGGCGGAGCAAATTTGCCACCCTGGGACGTCTGTTTAAACCCTGGAAATGGAGGAAGAAGAAGAGTGAAAAGTTTAAGCAGACCTCTGCTGGTGAGAACGAAAAACACTGTAAACACAGCACTTCCATTATCACCCAGTTCCCCACCGCCCCCTTTAGCAATCTGCTGCACTCACATCTCTGACAGTTGCACCTAGAACCAGAAGCATTAATGAATGGCTCAGAGGTGCTGAACTGCAGAGCGGGGGGGTGATATAGGGGCTGCAGTAAAGCTCTACTGTGTATGATTATGGTTATGTAAGGATGGTAAAGGGTCAGCTGCTCCTCAGCTAGACCATCAGCACCGCTGCTGGGCCTGGTTCTCACTGAACAACCTGGTTTCTGACAATTAGTCAACTTCTTTTGAAGATCCAGCAGATCATCGTTTAGTAAAATACAAATCCTAATCGTTAGACCTGAATTATGAACCAAATTCTGACCCTTTTCGTTAAAGCCACTTGTTATTCAGACAGACTTTTCAGTGTCTAAGAAGCTTCCTTTAGTAAATATAGTAAATAGAGTAAATATTTCCTCCAGCTGTAATGGTTTGTTTGTCATTTGACTCTGGGTCATTATGATGATCCCTGGGCCATCATCATTCTCACAAAGGAAGAAATTAATGCTTTTGTGTACACATGAATGTGTTTTTTTTACTTAACAAGTTGAGTCAAGTGAATTGAAAAAACATTATTAAAAATGTCAACAAGTGCCTTTACAAAGAGGTTGAAAATAAAATTGTGAAAAAATAAAATAAAATAATACTAAAAATACTTCCAGAAAGTAAGAAATTAAAATAAACATTTTTGCTAAACTGTAAAACAAAACCTCTCCACTTCCTCATTCACAGAAGACCTGAATAATATATACAGAATATGACCAGTCATGTTGTTATAATTTAAAAAAGTAAAGAAAAGGAGCAATCTGGAGTCTGTGGAAAATGAAGCTAATCAAAAAGCTATAGTTGGTTCAAACATAATGGCTTAAAGCTGTTAATTACAGTATTCATCAGAGATGCAAACACAGCAGCTGTGGAAGAGTTGATTATGAATGTGAACTGCAGCAACAAATTAGCTTTAAATGGTGATTGTCAGTGTGCCAGTGTGTGAATGTACTTTTCCCCTGGAGCGATGTTAGCCCCGGAATCTGAGGAAATGTGGATGTTAGTACATATGTCTAGTTCTCAGCTACAATATGCACTCAGTAGTAAGCTGTGAAATAGAGGAAAGCATTTGATTTGGACGGAGAAATGGAAGCTGTTGTTGTTCTCAGCTGGCTGAATCTTTCTACGTCCGGTTCTCACTGGGAGACGCAGCAGAGGGGTGGAGAGAGGCTGCCTACAGCCAAGCTGTTCCCCCAGCTGTCGCAGCAGGTGACAGAAACTGGCTTCCTTTCTCTGAATGCAAATAAAGCACAATATACATTTTACAGCTCACATGCACACAGGTAGATACATGTTGTGAGCACCATGTGTTATTGCTGGACTCTCGCCATCATAACAGTATGTGGGCATTCCTGTCAGCCACCACTGTACCATTACTGTCCTGAGGACAATGCTCAGTTCTGTCTTATTGCGCCATAAAATATAAAAAAGGTTTGGAGCACAGGTTAGTTCAGATATATGGTTGTGTATGTGCTACTTCTTCCCTGCTTGAGTTACAGGAACGAGGAAAATGCTCTTAAAACTGAACTTCCTGTGTGTGTGTGTGTGTGTGTGTGTGTGTGTGTGTGTGTGTTTTTTTTTTTATTCGTTTATTTATTTATTTTCCCTACAGTGCTTCGTGCTGTTTTCTAACCTTTTGTATTATCCTCTAGCCATTGGTTATTGGCTGAATGTCATCATGTGTTTTGCTGTGGTTAGTATTCGCATGTCCTGCGTCCACATAGTTTAATGGAAGGTACTCCAGGCATAGTATATATCGGCACAGGCAAATGTGTTAATGAGTGTCTCAAGAGGAGAGATGGGGTGAAAGTCAATGAGTCCTGTCAGATACCCGTCAGAAACATAATGCATTTAACAATTAAAATATTTAGAGGCAGGGGAATGTATTTGACCCTGTCTTGACAAGGTATCTATCATCCAAGCAAAAATGCCGAGCTGGTTCCAGCTTCCTAGATGGGAGAATTTACTGCTCGTCTCTGTTTTATATCATTGTAAGCCGAGTATCTTTGAGTTTTGGTGTTTTGGTTTAAGAAATAATAACTGACAGATTATTCAGTAATGAAAATAATAATTAGTTGCTGCCCTAGCTTCAGGTACAAATCTTTTTTAAATCGTAATAATTTCCAACTAATTTTCTCTTAAAATAAATAACGCATGCCTATCAAGTTTAGTTAGCACAGGCACATTGAAGAATTTGCTGAATTAAAGTGACAAATACTGTTTGGAAATGGTTGCAATCAATATCATGATACTAATAAGAATATTCTCTCAACTATCAATATATACTATGATATCACATATGTCTATCTATCTCTCTCTCTCTTGTGTGGATAATAACACAACATACGAAATGAAAAGTAGAGTCTAAAGAATAAGAAAAGCTGAAAAGGCAAAAACGTGAGCTTATAATAAGCTCAATATGGCTTCAGTAATTTCATGCTTTGAGACAAAGATGATTAAATGAGTTGTGTGTGTATAAAACTCAGCATGCAGGTTGAAACTGTCCTTTTCAACTGCTTTGATGCAAATGTTTTGTATTGATGTGTTTGATTCGCTCTCTGTGAGGAACAGAAGTGCATAGCTCCGAGGTTCAGTCAAGATTATTACTGGCAACAATGGTGGAGGCAGCAAGTCCAAACAAACGTCTGCTGCACCTGACAAAGTCCTCAGCACCAATAAAGCTCTGAGTATCCAGTAGAGCGTCCGTGTTTTGTTGTTGTTTATTTGACGTCATGTCTTCTCTGCTCCCTCAGTGTTGGAGAGGAAAATGTCCACTCGCCAGAGCAGAGAAGAGCTCATCAAGAAAGGAGTGCTGAAGGAGGTTTACGAGAAAGGTGAGGGTCCAGAAAACAAAGGTGATACCTAAAATGTTGGTAGTGCTGAAACGACCAGCTGATTGATCGATATGTTTGTTGTTTTGTTTTGACAATTTAGTTTTTGTCCTTTTTATCAATTAAAACTATGAAATGTTTTCTAGCTACAGCTTCTCAGATGTGACTGCTTTTCTCTGTCTGATATCACATTTCCAAACAGTATTTGTCACTTTAATTCAGCAAATTGTTCAATGTGCCTGTGCTAACTAAACTTGATAGGCATGTGTTATTTGTTTTAACCTTTCAAAGAGAAAATTAGTTGAAAATGATTAGGATTTAAAATAGATTTGGACCTGAAGCTAGGGCTGCAACTGATTGTTATTTATTTATTACTGAATAATCTGTCTGTTATTATTTCTCAAACCAAAACCCAAAGATACATGGATGGATGGATGGATGGATGGATGGATGGTCACGATCTGGCTCATGGACCGTGACAAAATATGGAGACACACCACAGGCCTACTAAAAGTTTAACAAAAGTAATTTATTTTTAACAAAGAATAAACAATAAATTTTACTATAACATAAACCAAAATATGTCATGTGAAAATCAGTCCAGTCAGTAGTGTTCGGTGTGGGTGAGTGAACGTATAGTGTAGGTGAAGGTGTTGAAATGTAGAAATAAAACAACAAGAACTCAAAATGACCGACGGCACATCCTTGACGGGGGACGCCTCTGCCGACGAAGAAAAGAGAGGAGTGAGGGGGAAGAGCGCGCCCCGAAACTGCACTAGTGCCGGCTTAAATAATCTGCACACCCTGGGGCCCTCAGGTGTTCACGATTACCTAATAAGAAGCACAGAGAGAGTTATACAAGACAACCCTACAGGGGTCGTCACAGTATTATATTTATATATATATATATATATATATGCCAAGCTGTATAACCTTTATTTAACTAGGAAGTCACATTGAGATTGAAACCTGTTTTACAAGTGAGACCTTGTCAAGAAAGGGTCAAATAGCAGGTTCTAACAAATAACAAGACAACAACAACATTTGGTACAACAGCAAAACAACACAAAAAACGCAAAAACAATGTTAGGTGTAACAAAATACCTTACATATTACAGTTCATAGACAAAGCAGCAGCAGTATTTGATCATAAAGCGTAGTAAAGATGCCTGATCCACGTTTTTATTGTATAACAACAAATAGTTAAAGAAAACTGCCTCCTCTGTATTTTTAGTTCTACCTGTCTTTCAATACTTCCATCTTTTCCTACTCCCCACTCTTGTCTATATAGACGGCTCTTCCCTGGCTATACGAGAGGAAGTGAAGATGGAGAACGGGCGTTCTCCGGTGCTCGGCTCTGGCCTGTCAGAGTCTGAAGT